>NW_027656574.1:0-79460 GCF_964235325.1 Thermobia domestica
CACTAAGTTTGACCCATGGGTGAACCAGTCTGTGAAGCAGTTTGCAATCGAACAGTTTCAGAAGTTGCGTGAATTGTGTCCTACGTTATCGGAAACGTATCTGTTATCAGACGTCACTGCGTTACTACCATGGAAATACCGTGAGGATTTTGTGATTAAACCGGCGCAGTCTTTCCCCGAATTTTTGTCTACTATCGAGCGTGTAGAGTCTTTACGAAATTGTGAGATGAAGAACCGTCAAGATAAGAGTAACCGTCAATAGAACCGTCAATTTGAAGTAAGGTCCAGACAAAGTGATCCACCTGCGGTTAATAGCCCGTTGAGGGACAATAGTAATTTAACCCATCATGCACAATGGAATCAGACGGAATACATCAGAGGAAAAAACGGCAACCAACCGGGGAATGCATCGACCGTGGGTTGGTAGGCCCGCAACCCACGTCCACAGAAAGGCTTAGGGCCCCTCAGCAGAGATATCTAGTGTGCTTTTCACATGCTAGGAGTAACCCCAAAGAACGAAGTGATGTTGAAGATGATTATAATAAAGGACTGGTAGAAGAGGTGGTACACTCAAGTTCAAAGATTAAGGTTAAGGTAAACGGAGTGACCTTAGTCTCTCTCTTGGATACCGGAAGTGAAGTGTCATTGATGACTCAAGAAGCGTGGTAAAAGGTGAGTTATGATGTGTCTCATCCTCGGTTATTTCCTGCATCGGATATCACTTTAGTAGATTACTCAGGTAAAGGTAGAAAAGTTCTTGGTCAAATTGAAATCTTGGCAAACATCGAAGATATTGAAATGAATATACGAGTGTTTGTTGTTAAAAAGATGAGCCAGGACTTGCTATTAGGATTAGATACCCTGGAGAAGTTAGGAGCCATTATAAATTTCCGAGATAAGAGTGTAATATTGAAGTCGTTGACAAATGATAGTATATGCAAGATGATACCTATATTACCAGATGAAGAGAACGCTGAAGAAGTCTATCTGTGTCATAATCAGAAGAAGGACAAGTCATGCCAGCCATTGTATGACATGCCCAATGAAGAAGAGCTGAAAGAAGTGGTTCGGAATGCAGACGCCTTAGATGAAGACCAAAAAGGAAGATTATTTAATTTACTTAGCGAATATCGTGATATATTTAAGGATCATCCAGGACGTTGCAGAGGTTATCAGTATAAGATGGAGGTAAAAACAGATAGTGCAGTTGTACGCCGGCAATATCCCATCCCTTTGAAGTATCGCCAACAGATTAGACAAGAGATACAGTAACTTTTCGCAGCAGGGTTAATTCAGCCCAGTGGGTCTATACATTGTAATTCGATCCTTGTCGTCCCAAAGAAGGGAACGGACAATATAAGAATGTGCTTAGACCTCCGTGAAGTGAACAAGCACGTATCGTTGAAACCTATTAAAGCGGAGCCTATCGAAGATATATTTGCAAAGATTCAGTATAAGCCCTACCAAACACAAATTGATCTCGTCCAAAGTTACCATGGGATACCATTACATCCCGAATCCAGACAGTTTACAGCTTTCAATTTCGAAGGTGAATATTGGGAATTTACCGTCGTGCCCTACGGTTATATTAATGGATCATCGGCTCTGGCTTTGGCATTGCAACACGTGCTACCGATCTAACAACTAGGTTCATCATTTGTCAGGTATATAGACGTCCTTCAAATTGCAGACGACAGCTTCGATGAACATCTAAAATACATCAGGATATTATTCCAAGCTATTCGTGAAGCCAGTCTCAACCTGAATTTAAGGAAATCAAGTTTTTGTCGAATGGTTAGGCGTTACTTAGGGTATCTTGTAACACCGAAAGGGATCAAGAAGGATCCGGAAGCCATCAAGCCAATACTTCAATATCCTCGGCCCACCAGTATAAAGATGTTACAACGCTTCTTGGGGTTCATGCAGTACCAACATCGGTTCCTAGAGAATTTAGCTGAAGTAGCCGCACCTCTGTACACTCTCCTGAAGAAAGGCAAGAAATGGAGATGGAATGAAGAATGTGAGCAGTCTTTCGAGAAGTTGGAGCAGATGGTAGGCGAAAATGTCATGTTAGCCCATCCTGATTTGAATAGTGAATTTATTATTAGAACGGATGCTTCACATGTTTCGCTAGCAGCATCCCTCCAACAGGTTCAGAGTGGAAAAATGAAGGTGATACACTATGCTAGTCGTACACTAACACCGGCTGAGAAGAATTACTGCTCTTCGGAACTTGAATGCCTAGCAATAATGTTTGCAGTTCGAAAGTGGTCCAAATTACTGCTAGGACATAAATTTAAAATTTTATGTGACAACCAAGCCTTGTCCTGGTTGAGAAATGCTAAGAAATGGAACTCGAGATTGCTCAGATGGAGCGTGGAACTGCAGCAATATGATTATGAAGTTGTTCATGTGAAAGGGACACACAATATAGGACTAGATGCCCTCTCCCGAGTAGCAGCCAAAGATGAACAAAAATACCATATCCATACATACCAGACGTTTAGAAATGAAGTTCTTGCTGTCAAACCACGTGAACTACAGGATGCACAGAGAAAGGACGAACGACTCTTACCTATTATTCAGGCTTTGGAAGGAGACAACGACTCAGAAGATGAACTCAGGAGATATAAATAACACTATCAAATCGACCATGGAATACATAAGATAAGGGACTATCACTTTCCTGACAAGTGGAGAATATGCATACCTAAGGTGTTGGTGCCATGTGTAGTGAAGGCATACCATGATAACGCTGGACATTGGGGATTTGATAGAACATTGGCCAAAATCCAAGAATCGTTCTACTGGAAGAGTTGCAGAGTTGACGTGAAGAACCATATAGCTAATTGTGATCATTGCATGAGGATAAAACCTGACTATCACCCTACGGCTCGTTTGTTGAAACCCATGCACCCTGACAGAGTGCGACAATGGATTTGTTTAGATTTCTTAGGTCCGTGGCCTACAAGTTATAATGGCTATAAATACGTCCTAACTGTAACAGAAGGATTCACAGGTTATTTGGTAACTTATCCTGTTAGAAATGCAAACACGAACGCAGTCCTACGTAGTCTGGAAGATTACTTTAAACATTTAAATATCCCTGAAGCAGTAGTATGTGATAATGGCATGGTATTCAAAAGCAAGAAATTCGTAGATAGAATGGTCCAATGGAACATCAAAGTTCACTATACCACTAGATATCATCCCCAAAGTAACTACGGTGAAAGGAACCACGGAGACCTGGTTAAGTTGATACGAAACTTGTGTAGCAGCCATCATGACAAGTGGTATTATCATCTCCAACAGTGCGTCAGACTGATGAACCATGCGATTTCTAGTTCATTGGGGACGTCGCCAGCTGCCCTGATGCTGAATATAGATGACAATGCAGCAGCCAATCGCTACTTCGGAATGCAAGACCAGATTATTGATCACGAAGTGTATCAGAGAGACTGGAAAGGAAAGTTAATAATGGCCAGCATGAGAAAGAAGTATAAGATAAACCGGGACAACGATCGCCATAACAGCCAGCAAAAGCATAGACCCATAGTCCATAGAGGAGACCTTGTTTTTGTCCAGCAGCATAACTTAAGCAACTTACTTCAATTGAAGATCAAGAAATTCTTCAACATTTTCAAAGGTCCTTATATATGTAGAAATATTTTAAATGATAAAGTTCTTCTACTGGAAGATCCACAGAATGGACAAACCTTACCACTTGAATCCATGGACAATGTGAAAATTTGGAACCCAACCCCAGAAGTTAAAAGGAAATGGTTGGAGCGGAGTGAGCAGAACCACAATGGACGTGTGTAAATAGTAATTGTTCGGACAGTCCAGAAAATAATAAGTTGTATGTAAAGTGTGTTATTAGTGATTTTTCGTGTACCTTGCTTGTCTTTTCTTTGTTTTTTGTTCATTTACGTTAGTATGTTCATATCTTAGTTTAGCAGTATTTCATTATGTTTCATACAGGGTGTCACTAAAGTAAAGATATTGAAAGGTGTTTATCCACAGTAAGGAGTATGGGTTCGAATCCACGAGGATTTATTGATCATCGTGGAATAGCCCGCTGGGCACCATTTGTCGCAGTACACCCACACCCGTAGGTGAGGACAATACTCAGTCGGTAACAAGAGAATAAAAACTAACCGAGTAAAAAAAGAAGAGGAAGAAGAAGAGAGGAATGGTAGGTTTTTCGCCCGACTGATGTGCAAAGAAGGCAAACTGAAAGTATTAAGTTCTCCGGGCTATAACGAAGACTGTGTTATTGTGAAAAGTAAATATAGACAACGTAGATTGTATCAGATATATGGTCTGTCAAATATATATTAGTGTAAAGATTGTGAGTAAAACTTTTGTGACAGTGGGAACAGTGTGCAAGTAGTTCATGGCACATGCACTTGTGTAAGCTAACTGCGTAATTCCAATAAATCAAATGTGTAGAGGAATGTACATAGTTTATTACAACAAATACAGTCATTAATTTATAACAAGGTAAGTGGTGTGTCTGCACTGAACTACCATAACAGAATATCACACGCTAATCACGCGCAAAAGGTGAGTATAACAGCGTGTACCTACTGCAGTCGATTCATACGTTGATTTACTCATGTTGTAGCACGTGACCTTCACGGGCTGTAACTTTCATCTACCGACGGCGACAACTGTGGTGATTTTTTTAAAAAGGGAATCCACAACTTCCTTAGATTTTTTCTTACACACACACACACACACACACACACACACACACACACACACACACACACATATTATATATATATATATAAGAAATCGCGGGGCAAGCGCTTGAGTTGTAGTATTTTAAAATGAAGTTCAATCAATAACCATGTGCATTAAATCATCTTTCCAAAGACGAAACAACTTTTGTTATTAGTTTAGTCTTCCGAAGATTTATTTTTAGTTATAAAAGAAAACGAAGTCCCCCTTATTTCTCAAGGCACTCTGAAATGTAATTTAGTTTATCACCATACATGTTATATTATCGTTTTGTTGCTGAAAGAATTTAAAAGTTAGTCCAATAGTTGCTTAGATTGCTTTCTTTACACAAGAAAACAAAGCCTCATATTCCGGGGAAAATCTATCCTATCACTATCTACATTAAATAACCCTTCCAACGATCAAAGGACAGTAGTTTGTGAATATTTGAGAAAAGTAACTAACTCTCCAATAGTCTGGCTTCAAACACGTAGCACTAAGCCGGTGACTTGTGTCCGTTGTCTTAGTGCTTAGGTTTGTATTTATCGTGATCGTCACACTTGGAAGGGTTTAGGCGTCATAGTATGAAATCGTATTTCCCTATCAAGGAACACACTGACGTACACTGTACGTATTAATAAGTACAGGAAATAAGAGGAACATTTAAGCAAACCTAATCAAGTCTAACCTAATTTAGTACATTTTTGTACTTTTTTGGATTGCATTTGTACCTTCTCCAAAGCTGTGCGACACAAGGCATGCATTTTATGGCATATAAATTGTTTTTCCATCATCTTCATTTATGCGTATACCCATTCTCGCTCACGCGCCTGCTCCCTACGGATGCTTTCTGGTCTGCTCTGACTCGGTTAGACAGCATTCGTGCTTTTTAGTGGCCACGTTGCACAAGTAGGTTAGTGTTTTATGGACTAGTTTTTATGCCATACGTTCAAATTGTATTTCAATCAACAATCATTATCAAGTGAGCCATGGCCACAATCTAGTATTTTGGATGAGAAACTAAATAATGTTCCTTTCTTTATTTTCCTTTTCCGGTGATACAGCAGTAATACCATAAGTATAAATACATTGCGGATTGGAGCTCCTCCGCGAATAAGCAGTTAGCGTACGCGCCTTTGGCGTGGGAGACCTGGGTTCGATTCCCGGCGGGAGCTCAGATGGTTCAGATTCCACGTTAATCAGGAAGTCCACGTCTCATATAGCCTCGCTGATGAACGGGACGTTAAACTCAACAACAAGAACATTGCCGATGTATAGCATAAAGCCAACAGTGCATAAATGACGAACCAACTTGTGACCAATAAAAAGCACGAATTCTATATTTCCGATTCAAGGCCGGGATGCAGCGGTAGCGAGGGCGTACGTCCGAAAGGAGCAGGCGAATCAGCTACTGGAGTTATACGCATAAACGAGGATAGTGGAAAAGCACATATACACATAAAATACTTCCACTATCACTCAAATTCATTTCAGTATGATGTACACTGACAGTAATTACTTATATTCACACTCTCATCCTGCACGAAATGTGTTTCCCATCATATTTTACTCAGAATTTTTTTATTTGGTAGAATCGTTTGCTCGGATGAACCCCTCAATTCACATAGAATTGCCAAGCGAGCGATAGCGAATGAAGGCGGGTTGTTAGAGCCCCGTAGGGCACATTACTTTCTTTTTTATTACAACTGAATGGGAGGCGCATCAGTGTTCTGCACCCCTACCGCTTGAATATGCTGATGCTATATGAGAAATTCTGGGAAGGATCTAGATAACTGCTCTATTATTACGTGCATTTACATCAGGTTAGGTGAGGCCTAGTTTGTTTCAGAGTATAATGAGTGTTCTTGGACATTTTACACTTCTAGTTATCGCTTAAAAGCTCTTCTTGCATCATTTCTCGTCTGCTCAGAGGAATTGGGTGACCATGTATTCGCCAAGCGGTGCGTAGAGTCTCTACCGAAATTGCATACAGCACAACCCAGTAATGTGTACAGTTAGATTTAAACAAGTAGAAGGAAAGTTAAAAAGAAATAATATAAAGATGAACACTCCCTCTAGCCCCAAACAACAATAGCAGAAGGTCCTTGAGTCCATTTCTTTTTCTTTTTTATCTCACTTCTCTTCATGGGGGGCGCGGTGGCTCAGTGGTAGAGCGTTCACCTCTGGTGCTTGGGGTCCTGGGTTCGATCCCAGCCCCCGCCAAGTGAACTTTGTGGTGGACAAACACCGTGCTCGTGGGTTTTCTCGGGGTTCTCCCGTTTCCTCCCACTTTCTTCATTCCACCATTTCACTCATCTCTCATCATCACCGTCTCCTTTAGCCTAACCGGCATAACCGTGGGACGTAAAACTCACAGATTTCATTTCATTTCATTTTCTTCTCTTCATCTTCTTCCCCTTCCCTCTTCTAATCACTTATGCTCTGTCGTTTCGTAAATGAATGAGAAATGAAATTTTTGAGTTTTACGTCCTACGCGAATACCGGTTAGCAGTAGCGGTTCGTGGTCTGTACAAGCACCGGTTGCAATGTTGCAATATCAAAGGTATCTAGGTACGCGCAAGCAGGCACGTAGCCAAGGGCAGCCCCCTTCGAAACCAGAAATAAAAACAAATTAAGGAAGGATGAAACAAAAAGAAACGAGAAAAAGAATAATCATCGTTAAAAATAAAAAGCCACAGCAATCGTTTTGTAACTCTTTCTTATAAGGAGCTTTGTGTGAAGGAAACATGGGGGAAGGGTTCAAGTTAAAAATATATATTATTGTAACGGTGCATTCCGAATTCCATCTAGCTCCATGCTAATCCTATGGACTACAAATGACGATCGATAAATGGGTTCGATCAGAGAGACTCTCAGATAGAACTTAAGAAATTCCCCCAATCACCAAAATATGAGCCTGGCAGCATAGATTCCCGTTACACTTGTCAAAGAAACTTTCAATTGTGTGGCAACTCTAATCCATTTTATAGGATGTCTTTACTGCCAAAACAGATCTCGTTACTATCCTTGACGGCGTTAAACGAAGATAAGAAAAAGAAGAAAGAAGACAAAGAGAATCGAATTCGAATGACTTCGGAAGACTTTTTCAATACTTTTTAAAATAATATTTTACTCGAGAATTCTTCATATTTTGTTATTAAAATACTAGCTAACATATTTTCATTTTATTGTCCTAACAAATCAATATCGGTATGATGCCAGTAAAATGGCTTGCATTGATCGAGCCCATGGTGTGTAACCACAGTATTTAATTTCGCCCCCCCCCCATTACGAAATCCTGGCTAAACGAACAAATATAAGTTGTCAGTAAAATAGTTTAGAATGATCGAGCCCCTAGTGTGATAACCACAGTATTTCGTCCCGGACCCCCCCTATTATGAAATCGTGGCTACGTGCCTGGCGCAAGTGTTCCCCTTACCCCAGCATTCTTAAGTCTTATCCAAAAAATATTCCGGATATATGGAGTGGAAAGTCTTTTAAGCTCTATTTGTATATTATTGATCAAATTATTTCTCTAATATTGATTTAATATATAAGCTTTTTTTCAAACAACCACTATCAATATACGTTTATATACTATTTATATACAAAACTTCTACACTCAATGTTATTGAACAAGAGATAAATCGAATATAGAGCATGTGCTGTAAGCCATGAATGATGGCGTTAACCCAAAAAGAAAGAAAAAAGCAAGAAAATTGCATATAATCATGCACGCAGTTAAACAAAATTATTTAATTATACAAAATATGCATTATTTTAAAATAGAAGATCTTTCTTTGTTCTTTTCGAGCTTCAAACTTTTCTATGACTTCATTGAAATCTAAAAGGCTGCTCGCCAAGTTTTTCTGAATAGAAAGCATCGCTACCGCAAATATTTTCCGCTTTATTTTCTTTAGGGTCCAGAAACACGACCCCCTCGGGAGAGTAATACTCCCGGAAGTACGTTTTTCCGCGCGCTACTGTAGCCAGCTGTTTTACGCGCTATCCTAGCCAGTTGTTTTAAGTTGGTTACAAAAATTTTTATCATGGAGTACAAGGGGAGCAAAACGAGTCCTATATCATGTAGTACAAGGGGAATACTACTACTACTACTTATCTGCAAAAAAGTAAATAAATCACTGTTTTGAGTATTATTTTCACATTATTTTAATTTAATAAGTGTTATAAAAATGTAAAAAAAACTTTCCTCCTGCCGGGTTTGAACTCACGCCAAAAGAGACTTTTCTTACTAGCATGTAGCACTATCCACTCGGCCACGAGGACCGACAGCAGCAATCGTTTGATTTCTGCTATTTTAATGCAACGTGGCAAGAAGTGGATAACGCCAACTAATCAGAATTGTGTTTCTCGTTTCTACTTCCGGGAGCATTACTCTCCTGAGCTAGTCCTCCAGAAACACCTCTCTCCTCTGACAATATGCATTTTGTTAGCATTTCTTTGTATAAGTACACGGCGCAAAAAGTCCATTTTCAGAAACCACGTATTTTTGTCTGCTGTTCTAGTATAAAGAAGCATGAAATATAAGATGTTTTCCTTCGAAATAAAAAAAATAGTATAACATTCCAGCAAATTAGACTAAAGAAAGACAGATGAGTATTGGAAGTGAATGATTATATATTAATTTTTTATGCTCTTCGCCGGAAATCGAACACAGGATCGATGTGCACGAAAGACACAGAGCTAGGAATTAGACCAGTGGTAAGACATTTTCTTCTTCGAGACTCGATCGACCCCCCCCCATAGTAGGATTTAAAAAAAAACTTATCCCCAAAATTTTAACATTGTATTATAAATGTTAAATGAAATATATTGACTTCGAACGACAACCCACCAAACTCAGCTTGGGTCCGTCCTGCTACCACCTGACTTACATTTTTTCTTTGCGATTTTGTGTTTTGTGAATAACTTCTTTCTTCCAACCGTCTGTATCTCTCTCACACCTATCAATTGAGTCAAGCGCAGCACGTGGAGGAATTCGTAACTATTACAGAAGCTGACCAGTTGCGAAAGAAGGTGCAACTGCAAGCGGGCAATACGGGAAGATAGGAGCGATGCAAGAATAAATCCTTTTCCCCATGTTAAGAGATAGGAGCTCGCTGCCATATGCTCAATGTTACCGCTTCCAGTGGCAACGCTCACTGCCACTGGAAATGTAAATCACTCTCTTTCAGTTTTTTAGTTAATTTTTTAAGGAAATGGATCAATACTGTTTTGCACACAAGAGCAAAGATTTATTGTTTTTACTGATACACTACTTTAATACTTAAAAATATTTTTAGTATTAAAAAAATATCCGGTTGCACAACCATGCAACATATAGTACCAGGCACCGCTACCGGTTAGGCTAAAGGTGACGGTGATGATGATGAGAAATGAATTAAATTGTGGAATGAAGAAAGTGGGAGGAAATGGGAGAACCCCGAGGAAACCAACGCACACGGTGTTTGTCCACCACAATGTTCACTTGGCGGGAGCAGGGTAATGAACCCGGGACCCCATGCACCTGAGGTGAACGCTCTACCACAAAGCCGTCGTTTCGTGAAGAGTGAATTGCTCAACTCAACTGAAGGAATTACTTTATACTGAAGATACGCTTTCACAATACTATATACGGTACTAACAACTTTTAGATGGAGTGTTCATCTAGTTAAACATATCTGCAGATACTGTAAAATAAATACTTAAAATACTGCACAATAAAAAGTGAAGATTCTGGACCATAAAATCTCAGATGAAGGTAGTTGCAATTTTGTGTATTTCCATGCACATTTTTTGAGTGATTCTTTCTCTGTTCTGACTGAAACGATCCCGCATTTCAATTCTTCAGTGCTTTATATGTGAATACTTTCATTTACCTAATTTTAGACCTTTATTACAAATCTGCTTCCTTTATTTTCTACTATGTATAATTTTGATTTAAATACACTTTGTGAAATGTTTTCTTTTTTCTTTTTCTTTTCTTTTTTTCGGTGAATGTCCTTAGTAAAGTTGGGAGAATAGATGCAATTGAAACGCCTGTTAAGTGATGCGGTGGCAGTGTAGTACAGTTACTGTGATCTAAAAGGCAACAACGCATCTGGAAAATTAAGAATGAAAGTTGTTTTTGGTAAGTAAATACTATAGAATACCTGGATAGTTTTCCCTACCTGCTCCATTTATTTTATTGTGGGATTTGAAGCAAAACACTTAAATGACATCGGTGATGCTTGAAGTAATCCACCATTTGTTTTGTCGATAAAATATTTTTTGTATGGATAGTGTAATGGGATTAGTATTAAAAAATACACTGTAAAGAAATGTTTTCAGAACATGTAGAATATAAGCGCCGGTTTGATTTTGAACTTCTAAGTGAACATGAATATTATTGGTTACAAGACAATACGGAAACTTAACATCATGTGTTTTTGTGATAGGCATCACTTATTTGAATGGTGTGGTTAACAAACAAAATGTGCGTTTTGGACTAATGTGAATGCCGGATTGCTCTATAAAAACATCATACTTTGAGATGTCCATGGACTTATTTGAAACTTTATTTTGATTTACAGTCTTAACTCATGTGACTATTTTTTCTAAAGACAAGAAAAAAAGTCTTCCTGAAAATTTGATGTAGCTCAGAAGACTTCATGCGTGTAGTGAAATCGTGGAAAACATGTGCTGTCGCAATCAGTAACATTCATGTTCGCTTAAATAATATTTAGATTCAAAATTTGGCCGTATGAGACATGAGCGGCGTTCCAACATTTCTTTCGATGCTAGTCTTATTACAATAGCCTTGCAACTAAAAACTTTATCGGCAAATCAAATTATTTGTGCGAGACCCAATGCGTGATTATTTTGTGCGAGACCCAATGCCAGTTTTTCTTTAGGACCGACGATATGTGGCTGGGTTTTTCCATGACAACACAGTCCATAGCTCACCATCTCCAGAATTAAATGACATTTGCAGTACTGTCCTAGTAGAAATGCAGTGTTAGGTTGATACGTGTAGCATCTTGCCAGAGGCACGTGTCTGAAATATTAAAGTTTATCAAAAATATTGTATCACTATTTATTTAAACTTGTACTCTAATATATTCTGTATTTACTCTAAACTAATTAATCTATCAATTTGGTTTTAGACTTAACTAAAGGTTAAATTGTAAGCTATAATGATACTTAGATAGAATTGTAATTGATTTGATCATTTCTTCTAAGACAGTTAATGAAATATTTATCCAGGAGTACACGGAAATAAAGTTTAGTTGAAAGAAAAGGGTCGGCTTGTAAATGGGCTGTAGTGTGATAATTTTACGTGCAATGACTCCAATATGTTTATCTCCTTTTAAAAGAAATAGTACAGGTAAATTTCCAGAATATATGGAAAAGTATTTAAAGCAGTTCACATCGTTGACATATATATTAGGAAGAGTAAGTTGAATACATATTTACACAGTATTAGAGGGTATTTATTTGTTCTTTCTCTGCTTTGCATGTTTTGCGTTAGTGTTCATTATTATTATTATTATTATTATTATTATTATTATTATTATTATTATTATTATTATTATTATGTAGCATGTTTATGTGCAATAAATATATTTTCGTAGTAAATGGGCTCAAATTTAGATTTATAACACTTTTCAAGTCGATTACAAATACCTACCTTATGACATTTTTCCTTTCAATTACACATAGGTCCTAATAAATTTATATATCATATATTGCTCTAAATTAAAGTTAGAGGCAGCGCCGTAACAGACTTTTCTTGGGGGGGAAGCATCAATATTTGAGCCCCCTCCAAGAGGTTGTTTTAGACCCTACCACAAAATTCGAAAATAGGCTTCGTCTTTCCATCTTTCTCTTACACTTTGTGGGCCCTCCCTCATTCTCCAGGGTCCATACCATACATGACAAATTAATTAAAGAGACAATATTTACAAATCTCAAAGCCATAAGGACAAATATTATCTGGGGCCCTTAATAGTAGACACTTTTTACTGAAGTAGGACCACGACTCATTTTTGTTTTATATACCTTTTGTGTGCCGTTTTGTTTATGCAATGTAGTGAACCTGTTTGATGCTTCATTTATAATTACATGTATCGTATATGGAATAAAAATGTCCTAAAGTGGGCTCCCGCGAACGGCGGGGAGCTTTCCTTGTGGGCAATTGCCCTCCCTGCCCCCCAACAAGTTACGGCCCAGGTTAGAGGAAAACAGACATGATTACGCCAATTGCAAAATTCTTTAGTTGCTATTTTTATTTTTTTTGGTTATAACTGGTTTAGATCTCATAGATTTGCAGATGTTAGAATGCAAAAATAATACACGCAGACTCAACTATAACACATATTCTTCTTTCCACAGAATCCGTAGAAAAAGCTTGCGGGACAGTTACGGAAAAAAAGTGGAGACGACAATTCAGAAGTGGCTGCGACGAACGAAGGAGAGACAGGAGGGAAGAGAACAAAGGTTAGTTATGATTTATTGAGCTAGTGTATTTTTAAGTTATAAAACTCCACAAATTTCCAAAGTAGTGAAATGATATTACGGTTGTTTTAATGGATTGCGCAATTCATCAGGTAGACGAACAAGATAACGTACAGAATAGAAACGGAAGTTTAATGTACTCTGATAACAAACTCTACGATACCAAGCAGCTATGTTGTATTGAAGAAATAGTATACTTGTTTACAGTTACCCGTTTAACTTAATTTTAAAAAAAGTGTCAGGGTGTTTACTGAGTGTTTAACGAAACTTTGGAAAAGAAAAATCATCGTTTCAACGAACATCTTGATATTAATTTGTATTCATGCTACATTAGTAGTAGATTAAGATACGAAACCATAAATAAATGCATAGAATCGTTTAACCCTTTAAGGATTTCCACTTTTTGAGTTAATCTGAGACTTTCACTCAAACAGCTATTACTTCCTTAATATTTATCGTAGAATCATGGTTCATACCTTGTTTTCTTTAGGGATAGAGGATGCTTTCCAATGGTATCACTCGCTTGTCCGTATTATACACTAGGAAGGGGATAATCGAAAAAAAACTGGGAAATTTTTTGAAGAAAAAATCGAAATTTTTGCTGCCTTCTGGCCTGGGCCTAGGTCGACAAAGGTATCTGAATTTTATTAAAAAATACGCTGTTATGTACACAGTATGTGTGCGAAATTTCAATCTTGTATTTCGGAAACTAAGGTCGGGAGAAATTTTTAAAACTCTGAAGGTGATCCATTTATATATATATATATACTTCAAAAATGTACTGTGTCATTACTATCTGACCTAGAGTCATAGAGTCATGGTTCAAACGTAATTTTCTTCAGTATAACGAGTTATTTCTAATGGTACCACTCACATGTCCGTATCGTACACATGAACCGGAAAATCGGAATTTTTTCTGAAAAAACTCATCCCTTCGGACCCGGCTCTCGTTTCACATAGGGATCTCAAAAAATTTGAGAAATACCCAATGGTGCACGCAATCCATATGCAGTTTCATTCTGATATCTTGAAAATTAAAGGCTTGAAAAATTTCGGAAATTTGCTTTAAGAAAGATGTCACGCCCGTCCGCCCCACCTTGCGTCGCCAAGTTGACCATCCGGTTCCCAAACGCATCTGGTGTGTTCTTTGGTGCATCATTGACTTGAGTAATAAAGAAACAGCTGAAATATTTGTTATAGAACCTAAGTAAGCGATCAAATACGATACTACGCCATGGTAACAAAAGTTACTATAAATTCTAAAAGGACGCTTTGGAAACAGAACGTCAGCGCTGAGCTTCACACTGTGTTGTATGTTATAAAGAAAAGTCAAAGAAATGTTACTAATGTACAAGTGTTGGTAACACTGATAAATTGCTAACTATGCTATTTGGTGAAAGAACTGGAAAGTTGGCATACTTTATTGATTGCAGTAAATCAATATGAACTTTACAAAAAGGATTTGTTGGTTTATAAAGGACTGACATCCGCTTCTAGTGTGAAAGAGAAGAAGCAGTTACAGTGCTATGTTTGGGGTGGTGCGCATTCTTATAACTACTGTAATGTAAGGCGGACAGTTGGCGTGAAAACAAACATGGGTGTGAGTGATCGGCTTCGCTCCACTACTCGTAATGCACATTCCTCGTGTCAATCCCGGCCTAATAATGATGATCTGATGAGTGAAGATGGATATGTAAATAGTGGTTGTGGGGAAGGAACTTCTACTATAAACTGTTCTACCAGAATAAAAACTTCAAAACAAGGGGCAATTTATGTCTGAGCATAACACGGAAAAACAACGTAATATGATATGTATGGGGCCCACGAAAGTGAAATCCCGGTGTGATTCAAGTGTTGAGGAATTTATGAAACCATCACGTTCTGAAATTAATAAACAGTGTCCGGATACATTACGTCAAAAACATATCGTTGCTGTTTTTGTTCAGGCTTTTGTTATGGGACCAAAATATTACGGTGGTTTAGATAGCTGCTGTACTATTTCAATGGTAAATAAAGAGCAATTTGAACGTTGGAACTCATGCATAACAAAACAAATAACTGTGAGAAGTGAAACTTTTACTGGTGTTGGTGTGGATAATAAAACTTTGACATTAAATTCATATGTGGTGTTACTTATAACTTTCCGTAGAAGGGTCTATAATTTGAAGTTTTTTCTTGTGCCTAATTTGAGTCCAGTTTTTTTATTGTGGGCATAAGGGAACTTAGGCAAATTCAGGCAAACTTGGATTTGGTTAGGAACAAACTGTGGTTGAAATTAGAAGGACAATTTGCGCCTTTAACTTATTCGCCGGTAGATTCGATGAGAGGTGGGGGGTCAGAGATTTCTCCTACTTATCCAAGGAAAGACAACGATGATGCTGGTGATTGTCTTGGTTTCTCCAGCCAATTTCCGAAAGGGTCCTTGTCCAGACGGTTTGTTGGGGAATCAACATCCAATGTGAGTGGCCCAGTGAGTAGCAGAGTTGCCAACTGTACGGAAGGAAAAGTACCAAATTCTTTACTGCAGAGCGGTCTTGGGGAGAATAGCTGTACAAATCCTCTGATGGTAGATTTAGTATTATTGGAACAAGACAATACGTTGCAAGGGTGTGTAGATGAACTTGTTAATAATTATTCTGACGTGTTTTGTAAGAAAATAGGGAAGGTGAAAGGTGTTGAATATCAAATACGTGTTGATAATGAAACACCAGTTAGGAAAAAGTCGTATGCATTAAGTAAACAAGATCAGAAGCATATGGATATTATTCGAGATTAATTGTAAATCGGGGGACAAAAGATTAATAGTTAATTATCAGGATTTAAATTCCCGGTTATATTTAAATCTTCAATACACTTCTAGGATGGGGGATATATTAGCTGAGATATCTAAAGGTAAAATAAGATCAAATCTTGATGTCCGGAGGGCGTATCAACAAATTCCTTTCATTGAAAATTCTAGCAAATACACTGCTTTCATGACACATAGGGGGCTGCTTCAGTGGAGAGTTTGGCCATTCGGTTTAACCGCAGGTTCCCATATTTTATCAAAAATTATGACAGAAATATTGTATCCAATAAAACATCCAGGAATTTAGTGGTTCTTCGATGATATCATAATGTTTCAAGATACTATCGATGAACATAAGCGTGTATTAGAATTGGTATTGCAGAAATTCAGAGAAGCTGGGATAACGTTATCTTTAAGTAAGTCAGCCTTATTTCAGACTAAGGTATCGTACCTTGGATATTTTATTGATGGAAATGATTTGTATCTAGATCCCTCTAGACTTGAAATTATTAAAAATTTACCTCCCCCAAAAACCGAAGAGGTTTGTTAGCTTTAACAGCGTTTTTGCAATATTATTCCAAATTTATTCCACATTTTCAGGAAGTTCTAAAACCCATTAACCGATTAAGATCAGCAAAAGTTGAGTTTGTATGGGGTCCTGAGCAGCAAGCGGCACTTGATATATTAAAAGATTTATTCGAGACTCATATTGTATTATGTTTACCTAATTTAAACTGTAAGTTTGTAATTAGTTCAGATGCATCAGCAAAATCCTTAGGGGGGTGTCTCGAAGAATATGATAGTAATGGGGTGTTACGGCCTATAGCTTATTTTAGTCGAAAACTTCGTCCTTATGATTTAAATTATCCTATATATTTATTAGAATTAATGGCTTTGGTTGAATGTATGGAACGTTTTAAAACATATTTACATAAATAATTTTGAGGTACGAGTGGATCACCAAGGATTAGCGTATGCAATACGAAATTTAAAGAAAGTAAAAAACTATGGAAGTTTATTATATCGGCTGTTAGGGTTTGATTTTGAAGTCAAACATGTACACTCATGTCCAAAATGATTGTCGCATATCTATAACTGTTTTTTGTAAGAATATAATTTGATAATGATTTTGCAGGGTACTTTTAATACTGATACTATGTGTATAATCGGGAAATGTATATTTGTGGTAAATTTCATAGGAAAACAATTATAAACACGAAAATTATAATGAGTAAAACAAAATGTTGTTAAATAGACAAGAAAGTTTTATTTTCGTTTTATTATTCTTATTTACTGCTCTTTTGACATGAAATCTTCCACATACATGTCTTTGCCGATTATATACATACTAACATTATCAGAAATACCGGGCGAATTCGTTATCAAATTATATTCCTACAACAACCTATTTATAGACATGCGACAATAATTTTGGACATGAGTGTACCTAGTGTGTTAAACACGCCTTCAGATTTTATTTCCAGGGTCCATGACACGCAGATGTTCGAGTCAGTTGATTTAGAACCTACTTGGAAAGATAAGATAACAAATATGTGTAAAATTAATTTGTGGTTAATGCCATTAGCGTCTCAGGCTATGTTTACACATCAGAGAAGGGATGAAGAATTGATGAAAGTAATTGAACAATTAGAAAATAATTTAAACGTAGATGAATATAAATTGGTTAAAGGTATATTATGTAAAAAGACGAAAGCTATTAAAAATCCCTATAAAATTTGTATTCCTAAGAGTTTGATAACTTCTATAATTGATTATTATCATAATAATATATTACCGGGTGCTCATGCTGGAACGCAGAAAAGTATCTCTAAAATCTGTGCAAGATACACGTATAATGGAATCGTTAGGGACAGTAGGGATTATATTTCAAGCTGCAAGGAATACCAAATAAATGAAAGTACTAATAGACAATCTATGGGACAACTTATTTCTCAATATGAGAAAATTCTGAACGCCCTATGGTATGTGGGCCATTATGTGAATCAAAATCTGGCAAATACTGTCTCATTGTTGTAGATTCTTGTACTAAATTTATGTGGTTAGAGCCTTTTAGAACTTTAAGTGCTAAAAGGGTATGAGGTAAGCTGTATAAAATTATGTGCCGATTTGGATTTCCCTATTCGGTTTCCCATGATAATTCGAGTCTCTTTGTGTCATCTTTATTTAAAGATTTTCTGTACGGACAAGGAATTAGGGATATTTGTATATCTCCGTACCACGCTGCTTCGAACGCATCGGAGAGTTATTTGCGTGTTTTAAAGGATTCTCTGAAAATTTATTTTCGGAATAAACAAACTAAATGGGATCAGGGTCTCCATGAAATTGAATTTTCTATAAACTCAGCAGAACATACTGAAACTAAATGTTCACCAATGGAGCTAGTGTATAATTATAATGTATGCGATCCCCTAGATGTGAAATGGGAAATTGATAACTATGAAATCAGACAAAAGGACAAAAATTTATGGGTAACAGCTTTAGAGAATTTGGAAAAAGCGTGGCACCCTAAGAAGAGAGAATATGACAGGAAAAGATCTCCTGTAACATATCAAGTTAATGATAAGGTTTTAATAAAGTCCCAATTTAAATCTAATCTAGCTGATAAGGTGACTAAATCATTATGTCCTAGGTGGCTTGGCCCATTCCAGATTTTGATATTCCTTACAAGGAATACGTTACAAGTTAGATCAATTGAGAATCCTAATGATGTAAAAAAATTACACGTTTCAATGACAAAAATTTATCGTGAACCTAGATTAACTGTTAATAAGTAAGATCAAACCAACTGTAACTTAGTTTCTGTAGACCAACTGTTTCTAGTCAGAATCTTGAATTAAGTAAATTAAATTAAAGATAGAATTACACTAATTAACAACTTGGTCAACATATATTTTAAATATTGTATGAATGTGATGTTAATATTTTTTTTTATTCCAGGCCTGGACTGAATGTCATGTGACTGTCCTTTTTTGCTTTTAGTTTTTACTTTTATTTGGTGGTGCATGAGAGAATGAATCTGGTATTAGTAGTTGGTGGTGGAGTAGGTGTTGATATTCTAACCAAATTGACACAAGACTTCAATAATCAACTACCAACTACCGACTGCAAGTACAACTTTTATTTTATGGAGACTCTCGATGTTGTTGTATGTTTAAAAAAAATCAAACAAATGTTATTAATGTACAAGTGTTGGTAACACTGATAAATTGGTAACTATGCCATCCAGTGACAGTTTTTCAACGTGATATTCTGTAGATACGGTTTACGTCAGAATTCAGGGGAAATTGAAACTGGTCGGACCTTTTGACCAAGTGTTGTTATAGTTATAATAATGGTGTATAATATTCATCCGTTGTTAACAACTAATAATTGTCATTTCTGGAAGTAACTTAGTGTTAAACATCTAAAGTTGGGTGAGTTTGTTCTATGATTTTGCTATTAGGAGTTAATTATATCTTTAGAATCTGTTATAGACCGTCATTCAATTAATTTGACAACTGTAACCTGAAGGTTAAATTGCATTACAGTCAACTTGTAAATTCAGCTTTTGTCTTAAAATTTAATTATATATATTTCGATATTTCATAAACCTAAAATTATTAATAGGATATGTTATAATTATTAATTCCTGAAATTTTCATGATAGCTCTTGGGGTAGTTGACTATTGGAACCATTATTTGAATGTTGCATTTTCTTGTAAGCTATTGTACCGGTTTCTTGTTCTATTCGAAAATAATAATTATTTAAATTTAAATTCAGGATACATGTTATTCAAGCTAATTAATAACTAGTATTTGGATACTCGTTAATATTTTTGGTACGTGGAAGTTAGTAGCTGAATTTAACTAATTTAAAACCGTCTATGCAGATTAATAGCGTAAATTAAAAGCTGAGTGCTTATATATGCTTATATACTCTCTCTAATTTTTAATGCTGATTTCTCTCTACTATAATATTGGGGGTGGCGTATTGTGACCCTGACCAGTGACGATGCGTTATAACAATTTTAATTTTTCTTTTTCTTTTAAACGCACGTTACAAGTGCCACCTGTACATATATTATTTCGGATAGGTGGGGATATACTCGTACTTATAGTATATATTTTTCTGATATTTTAGAAAATAATCTCCTTCCTTTAACATTCTTCGATCTTACAATGGAATGGGAAAGCCTGCTTCTTAGCCTGAATGTAATAACAGTAATAATCACGACTTTTATAAGTTAAATTTGAAATTTGTATATACGGCATTATGATTCACTGTATTTTTGCTTAAATAGAATAAAGTATGAAACGGAAATACATTTTGTGGCCCAAGGCTGCAAGAAACAAGTAGATTTTCAGAAGGCTTGAAACTGCCGCTAATAATACATTTTGTAATTTGTACTAGTTCAATTTGGAATTTGGAATTGTAACTTTGTATACCTGTGAGTCCCGTTTGTATAGTTTAAAGCCAAAAGGTCCCAGGTTGAATCCGTCATGTAATTTTTACTCTTTAAAGTTAATCTTAAAGAACCTTACTTAACAGCAACCTCATAATCTGATTTTAATTTTGATCATTGTGATGATTATACCTAGAATTAATTTTCCCATTTTCTTAATTTCAGAAAAAATAAAAATGGAACGCACGAAGAAAGAATTTTATATGTCAGTGAATCATCGTAATGTAATATAATAGTTAAAAATAATATATCAATACATCTATTTAAACTAAAATGGTTCTGTATATATTTACTCCTACTTCTAGAAATTGACTTGTTTTTAAAAGGTATTTATTTTAGTAACAGTATTATGTGTTTATAATACCTTTTATAATCTCAAGAATAAAACAGGTATACCAAACTCTTGAAAACCATTCTTACACGAAAAAAAAATCATATTACAATCTCATTCAATATATTAAAAAGACAAATACTATGGAGCAGTCTATCTACAAAAATTCCAATATAAGAAGCACTGTTAAGAACTTCAAGATGTAATTTGAGGTAATCCAATAAAGTATATTGTTATTTTATTCGTTTCATTCTATGTTACGCCTTTCTTATTCTTTAATGTATATAATTTCAATAATTTGAAACGTTCTGATTGAAGTTAATATTTGTCCTATGAGATGTGATAAGGGAAAACATTTTTGGGATAGTGTTAAAAAGATTTGGTCATCATTTGTTTAAATATGAGAAGTAAAGCGTAGCTGTCTTGTTTGTTCGTACAAAGGAAAAGAGAGAACTGATGTTTTACAAATGAATTTGAAACTTTAGAGTGATTCGAGGGAGATTTTTACATCAAACTTAGAAATAGGGAAAGTGGGCAGCGGGGAAACGAAGGTGTTTAGATAGGATTTCCAGTTTGTGATATCTTTCTACACATCTACAAGAGTGGAAGATGATCCAGATTTGAAGCTTTTTAATCAACAAATTGTAATAACTGAAGCGTATGGGCAGAATACTTTACTTTCTTAATTACATTTTGAGTTCTTATTTTCGGGAGATAAGGAAGGATTAATCCACGTAAAATTGGAACTAAGTTTGATGTTAATACCGAATCTTCAAATAGTTTGATCTTCCAGTAGATAAAAATCTAAAACCAATTATTTTTGTGGTACACAGAATCATAATTTTGATTGGAAAGGTACAAAATCTTTAACATATTAAAAAATATGACCATAATAATGTCTTCTTGGTTTTTGTGTGTGCACAAAAACCTTTATAGTATAAATGTTGACGTGTGTATTTGTTGACTGTATTCAAAGTTGATGGAAGAATGCTTATTTAGATGTCACTTTGATATGGTAAAATTTCACCTATGTTAGAGATAGATTGATTCTAGATAGTATGGCTTCCGTAGCAGGCTTTAATTGAATAATTCTTCTGTGGCAGTCCTTTAGAACATTCAGTGGAAGTCTATAATAGGTCTGTGTAGGAACACAGATTAGTCACTATTTGTACGTTCAGGTCCAATGATATCCACAGATGGACATCCTCCACGTCAATTGGAAATCCATAATTATTATATTTTAGGTCCGAAAGTGGACAAAATATAGACGTTCTGGATGTCCAGGGGATGCATGGCAACTATACCAAAGTAACATTCTTGTGTATATCCAGTGGACAACGTATGGACCAAAAGTCCATGTCCTCACAACGTCCATTGAGCGTCTGTATGTCCATAATTAGTTCGTTTTGATACCAGAAATGGACATAATATGTACGTTCTGGACAGCCAGTGGACTCATGGCAACTGTGCAACGTGTAGTGTCCAGTGTACATTCACTAGACGTTGTATGGACCAAAACCACACGTCTACTGGACATCCCGTAAATCCTTGTTCGAACGTTAAATGGATGTGCATTGGACGTCGGTGTGCTGTGTGGGTCGTAGTCTATGATACTGGCTACGGTGTTCTCCAACAGTTAACTCATATTATGCAAACACTTCTTCACCGTTTAATGGTACACTACAGCTCTAGAACGTTTGATATTTTAACTCAGTCTAACGGCAAGAACGTTGAAATATCTCTTGCTAAATGACCATGACAATCTACCATAGATAAATTGTTGGTAAATATCCTCTCTTAAACACTTTCTGTGCTGACACCCTTAAACAAGATATCTACAGATGTATATCTGCAGCTGTAAAAGGGAAACCTCAGTTCGCAGTTATAAAAACGTCATGCTGTAACACATTTTCCTCCTCTGCACTTAGAACAGTTTGGGCTCGAAAGTTCTGGTGTGTTTCTTTTGCACTTTGTTGTCTATTGTCGTAGGCCTACGCAGCACTATGATGCCAAGTTACAAAAATTCTATCTCTAGAGTCAAATAGTGCAATTTTGCTCGTGCATTTCCCACATATTACAGTGTAGTCCGGAAGTGGGCGTTTTTTCTGCCAGTTTTAGGTTTTATCCAAAAAAATTTTTGGTAAAAATTGCTTGGCATTGTCTGCCAACATAGCTATCCATGTTTATTCGTTTTCTGCTTGGTAACATCTATTTGCAGTGAAATTGGAACAATCAACCATGTGTGATAACATTGAGATAAGATTATTTGTTGCGGTTTGGCTTCAGGAAAGGCGTTACACTACTGACACCATGGAAAGTTTTAAAGCGAAATTTACAGACCGCTTTGGTATTAATCCACCAAAAAAAGCAAGAATGTTGGGTGGGAAAAACGTGCATTTCCTACGGGCAGTGTGAAAGACCTTCCCCGAATCGGTTGAGCGATAAAACGGAGGGAAACGTGCCGAAAAATGGAAGCATCATTGCAGCAGTCGGCTTCAAAATCAACTCGTAAAAGGTCTTCGGAGGTTGGTATTCCTCGGACCACCATGATGAGGCACATGAAAGAAGATCCAAAATTGATGTTCTACCGACCAATACATTGTGAAAGAACTGAGTGACGCCGACATGGATGCGCGGTGAGACATGCAGAACTCTCTTTAAAGTGTTCCCTTCAAAACGATCCTGTGATGCACTCCTCTTCACAGACGAGAGTGCTATCTACCGGAGAATACATTCTCGGAACGTTGTAATGTGGTATAAGGAAAAACCCCGGTTTTACAAGGAGATGGAGAGAAACCCACCACAGGTGATGGTATGGACTGGAATGAGAGGGACACTCATTTTTGGGCTTACTTCTTCGAAGACAATGTCAGTGTACATTCTTACCTGGATATGCTTAATGAGTGGTTGGTGCCTCGACTGGAAGTAAATGGTAGCAAAGACACTGTTGTGATACAGCTGAATGGAGGATCAGTGCTTTTCGCGGTTCTGGTGCGCAATTACCTGAATTAGACATTTCCTGGCCCCTGGATTGGAAGAGGTTGTGCATCTTGAGCAGCTTCCTTTGCCTGGCCTCCAAGAAGTCCCGATCTGACGACACCACACAATGCTCTGTTGGGTTTCATAAAGCAACAAGTGAGAAACACTTGATATCACAGAACGCAGGAATTACGAACAGCTGTGGAACACGCCTTCACCCTCGTGACTCCGGAGTATCTCCGCAAAACATCGTGGTCAGCAGAAAACCTCCTTGAAGTGTTCTAATCGTTCGTATTGCCATTGCCTTGCTTAGGGACGTCCACTAATAAACCCATCTCTTCTCTGAAACTAGTTTGTATTTCGTTTCTTCGTGTCTTTAGTTATGGTTTTCTCTTTTTCTGATTTTCTTTGCCACGTTTAATATGGATTTTGTAGGCTAATTAATATTGAATCGAAAAATATGATTCTTGTATGAAGGAGAGAATAACCAAACCAGGACAGACAACAAATTTCAGGCGTCATAAAGCAAGGTGCAGTTTATGAACTTATAAGTTTCAGTAAATGTCATATATTATAGAATTAACTGCCTGAAACCCTACTTAAATAAATTAATTCTACTTTTCTGTATAAACTCAATCAACTAAATATTAAACTCATACAGCGTCAGCTTCTCCATGTGGTCTACCTTGGGGTCTGTCTACGGCGGAATTGCAGTCTTTTTTTGCGTGCGGTTTATCAACATTAACCAAAACGTACGTGAGCAGCGTCCTACACATTTAGGAAGAGAAAGTTAATGAAAAGCGGGATCACCCAAGATCCATTACTGGAATCTATGTGGAGCGGGAGAACATGAATCTCGCCAGAGTACGTTTTAGTGTTCTCGCTGCTCATTCTAATACCAGGGATGATCTCCTGCAATATATGAATATCCAGACTCCGGATTTTCGCAGAAATGTAAAGTTTCTACATAAGGTAGTCAATAGAAACTTAAAGTCTGAAGCCCTACTTCAAGAATTATTTCTTCACATTCCTACCCGTGTAGCACCAAACCCACCTCTTCTACCTTTCCCCCCTAAATTGAGGACCTTGCCGGACAAAGGGCACATAGAGTAAAAGTGTACTTTCGGGAATGAGCTCTCAAAGTTAAGAGTTGTAATTTATATTAATTATAATTAAAGAAACACCTGTGATGAATATTTTTTGGTGGGACATTTCATTCTTTATATGTTAGTGATATTACTATGGTGATTACTGAAAAGTACTTTTAGTAAAAAATAAAAGTTGTAAGACATGTTATGTGCCCTTTTTCCAGCAACCAGTTATCATGTTTGGAAACAAAACACAAGTTTTAAAAGAACAAACTTTATTACAAAATTACATACCTAAATCATAGAAAGGATGTTTTGTTAGGTCTAGTTAGGCCTCAGCGTTCTCTTCAAGCAAACTTTCCAGCCAGTTTTGGTCCTCAGCGGTCAAGTACTTCATCAGACTTCTAACATCAACCATTTTAGCTTGTGACACTTGAGGAAATAGCACTGTTGTTGGTTGAACTTGTGCTAATGTTGCTTTATTAACATTTTTCATGAACTTGAAAGGCGAGTAGGTAGGGATGAAATTGGGAGAACACAATACAGTTCCATCACATTTGTATTTGATCATTACATATTTCATGATAGTGAACTTCAGATGTTTTGAAGTCTTTTGAATGTTTAAAAAAAAAGGTTCAAGGCTCTCGTCCCAACTTTTGATCAGATTTCGATCCATTATTACAGTAAAGGGGCTGGGTTTCTGCCGAGCTTGAACCATAGCTTGAAGCCATGGTTTTGCAGTTCCAATGACCTCTTTCTTTTTTATATGAGACCGAACGAGCCCAAAGTTCCGATCACACTGTGTGAAAGAATGTCCCCTAACTGGAAACAACTGAATTAGTTCAACATTAAACACTTTGCTGAACCAAGAGCAAAACTTAATCATTGTAGCATTGCGGTTCTGTCCTCCCGCAGAGTCTGATAACAAAACAATAGTTTTTACTTGTGATGTTTCTACATATTTTTTAAGGCAATCATACAAAAATGAAGCCACACTGTTCGAGTTCTTACATGCTTGTGATTCCATGAAACAGTAAAAGTAAGACTCGTCATCATTAAAAACATGTACATTGAATGCATATAGCCATAAAAGCCTTTTATAGAATTGGCTGTTAACATTCAGCCTTGGCACCGCGTAGTTTTGTGCATAATCAAATTCACATACCAAAAAAGATGGATCATTTTTTGCTTTTTCAATGTACTCATTTCTTAAAGCTTGTCTTCTCTTATACTTCCTCTGATGAACCTGATACGGTACTTTGATTGGGTCATTAGGATTTCTTGCCAGTTTTTCTTTGCACTCTGTGCAATAATCACATACATCACTTTTAGGTGCTCTTATACCAAATTCATTACTAAACTTAGACTTAAAACACTTAAAATAGTGGGGGTAGCCCATTTTCAAGTTTTCATTAGTTTCAGCCCTATAAAACTCTTGAAACATAGTGTACAACGTTTTAATGTTGAGCTCTGGGTTGTCAAAGTATTTGAGAGAGGTTTTATTACCACTATAATGGCTTAGGCTGTGTGGAATTGATTCAAGGTGCGTCTTCATCAAATGCAAAACGTTCGGTTTCAATTTGTGGGGCCGGTTGGTGTGATGACCTCTCCGTTCTGTAAAGTCTTGTGAATTCAACATTTTTTGTTGGATTACCCTTATTCTTTTAGGACTAACTTGTAGTAGTTTCCTTAAGAAACCCTGACAAACTGATACATTCAAACCACCAACGTTTAGGCTATAGGTCCATGTATTGATTCGGGCCTTTTTGGGATGAATGGCGTGAGTTTTAAGTTCTGTTTTTGTTATACAATTAGAAATAAATGAGTCTTGGAGCTCTTTACCTTGATTATAAAAGAACGAAAATAATTCTTCCTGATGTTCTTTAGTAAAACGAATACAACACTTCTCACTACAACAATCAGGAACATAACCAAACTGTTTGCCACTTACAGTCTTCCCACATCTGTTTACATACATTTCACCTTTAAGTCGATTCACTTTAGCATTTTCACGTTTAAGATTTATATTGTTACTGTATGATTTACGTTTACGTTTAGCTTTTGACTGCTCCATTGCTTTAAATATCTGTTATTTAATAATAAACTTCCTTTATAAATGTAACCTCAAAACAACAGGCAAAATACGTAAACACCACTGTTGTCTGCTGCCGACTATTTCTTTGTTCTTTCCAGCTGCACAGATTCAAAAAAAGTTTTGCCACAGACTAACGAATAGAGATTTTTGTTTGAAACTTTCTGGGCACAATCACAACAACATGGCGGATCGTTTAAAACGATTGCCGGAAAAAGGGCACATAGACCTATGTTCCCTTTGTCCGGCAAGGCCCACAATTGTCGATTATTCAAAGGTCCTTCTTTACAGAACACTAAATTTATTTTAATCCAAAGCCATGAATAGTCTTACTAAATTTATATACTAGGATAACAACTAACGTGGGCATCTTTTAAGCTACTCAGCTTTTCACAGAGTAATTATACAAATTAAAAATAACTAAAAGTGAGTTATGAAATTTCAGCTTTGCTTTCTCTTAACCATGTTGTTTTATATACACAATGGACATCGACATGGTTTACATTACAATAAAACATTAATTTCCTGTTGCCCTGTGGTTTAATTCGTAAAATTTCATTCCAAATGCCACAGTAATAAAAAAAGTTTTTTTAAAAAAATGGCTTACAGATTACTAATTTAGACTATATCCAGAAAGGCACTGGGAGTAAGTTTTATTTTATTTAATGCTTAAACAAATTGTAACAATGTAATCATGTGAAAATGTTTGGGGTGACAAGGCTTCACCTCATTTGAGTTTTGGAGAGAAGAAAATTATGACGGCGTAAATACGCTTTTCGCATAAGATATAAAGTGTCCTAGAGCCGCCGGCGAACTCATGGGTTTATGTCAGGGAACTGACCCCATGCTGTAAGTGTCGGTGGGCCAGCGATGGGCAACTATCGATATCTCGCAAAAAATTGGCGGCCACGCAGCGACGATCCGCGGTGACTCCTTTTCGGTTTTGAAATTTATACTACCAGCGGCCCACCAGTGGCAGAGACGCGACAAAACGCTAATGAACCACAAAATTACTCCCCCAAAATATGTTAAATCGCCTATATGTATGATTTGTTTACATTAAAATGAGTCTATGAACGTGAAAAAGGACCCCGAAGGGGGCCCAAACCACCAAACTTAGGATTATTGCGCGGGTATTCTTTCGACTTCGCCACGGAGGCGATGAAGGAAACGTCGATTGTAAAGGGATAAATGATTGAGATCTTCTTTTTTTAATTAGGTCAATCAGAGTGCTCCTTTAACCGTGTATATGAGACGATAACTGTTTGCGATAAGATAAAATTCTTTTGCCATGTAATTCTGTAACAAAATCACGCGTGTCTGTTTACTTTATTTCATAGTTCTCCCATACTCACTTTTTAATGATCGACGACACTTGCCATCTGAATTCTTACAACTATCGCACTGGTCTCAAGATTTTTCACTTCATAATGTTGAGGCACTGGTTATTCTTGACCCCCGGAGCTCACTTTAAGGACAATTCGTCAGAAAAAAATAATATTTAATAATAACCGCATGCACATGACTGGCGTTAGTTCGTGTTGATCCCTTCGATTCGACGAAAACGAATTCCTCGCTGCTACACGGTGGTAACTTCAAAACACCGACTCGAGATATAAGTCTCGACTCGACGAAACCCTGCCGCCAGTGGGAAACTAGCGGCAATTCTTCGACGCTTAGCTTCTTCGACGATCGACGTTTACCTCAAGTGGGCCACTAGGTGTTGGCGACGTTTACGGCATGGGGATGTTAGACCTTCTGAACTCACGTAAAAGCAAATTAGCTTTTACATATATCAGGTGTTGCAAAATAACTGTTACAACTCTTGGGAGGTGACTCCTGCCACTGAGATAAGAGAAAAAGTTCTCTTGAACTTTTAGCTATCGGACATAGTTTCAGATCTACAAGGTGCCGAAAGCGTGGGAAAAGTACTTTCGGACGCCAATAGTTCAGAAACTATCCAAAGTAAAGAGGGCGGGTAAAAAATTCACTGAAGAAGTCATATCTGCTGTATTGAATTTGGCATGTTTTACAGTCCTACCATGCACGCGGAATGGATTCCCCAAAGGAACGTAGGGAGTTCCGGATAATCTGCCTAATGGAAATTGGTCTAAATGGATATGAATTGACAGCGTTTCTACCAGGTAACAATAATTGGTTTGTATTAAGTCAATATCTGAAACAAATACAAAATGGCGGACACCTTCATTCCCGTTGTGTGTGGTTGCATAATCGCCAGGTACGGATGCTGGAAAACAGTGAAGTTCTGAGTATAAAGTGTAGCGAATTTGTACTCAAATGCTCCAAAAATACATCTGGAGTGTCGATAGAGCACAATAGATGAAGCAGGATGATTCACATGTGTGGAAACAATTAACGAAAAATGGCCAGAAATTCACTCGTACTCAGTAAACGTGAATTCAATGCGTCGGAAATGTAAGGAATAGCATCAAGAACATGAAGGCCATTGCCAATTCACCAATAATATGATGTGCAT
Organism: Thermobia domestica; assembly: GCF_964235325.1. Classification (NCBI taxonomy): domain Eukaryota; kingdom Metazoa; phylum Arthropoda; class Insecta; order Zygentoma; family Lepismatidae; genus Thermobia; species Thermobia domestica. Next base: position 29,460 of record NW_027656574.1, read on the forward strand.
GGTTGCATACCAATAAGGATGCAACAACTTATGCGAAGTTGAAATTGTGCAAGGGGACTCACAAAGAAATTCGGTAAACTAAAGGAATTTCACTAGTGGGATCGCATGATCGATATTGAAATGTGGCCAATGTGTGTTGATATCGACATGTAGCTAATGGACAAATTTCAACATGTCTCATTACTGCTGAGACACCGTCTCACATGCGAAAGCTAGGAAAATAAAGTTGTACATTCTGCTATTATATCTGGTGCACTTTTTGGTAGAACGTAACTAGAACACGATTGTATCTACGTCCCTCTTTGTTTGGGACATTGTCCCACAGTCGACACATATGAAAAGAAATCTCTTAATCCATGGTTCAAGTTCTGATACATCGTGAAAATAACAAACTTAAATCATGTCCCACGTCTTCTGGGACATGTGACGTACTCGAAATATAGGAAAATACCTCCAGAAATTCGTATCTTACACCCAGTGCAGATGCCAAGACAAAGACGAAAATGAACCCATTTGGCACATGTAACACTACAGCTGGAACACCACACATATGGAAAATAAAACATGAGAAATAGGAAGAAACGTCTTAAAGCTCTGATTGTTTACAAGTATGCAGTAGGAGTAACAAAATGAAACACATAAGCATGTCGGGAGGCTGTACAGGAACGCTTGCCAAACAAAGTGGGTACTCCTAAAAGAAATTAATACGGAGAAAGTGAGGATCCCTCGCTTTCGCTCGCGTGGTCGCAGTTTCAAATATTACTGGGAGCCCACGGCCTGAGATTCAAGACCCGAGTAGTTCACAGTGGCGGTGATAAGGGCTCCGCAGACCCCGCGGTGCGGGGGGGGGGCGGACCTGAGGGGGGCCTCTACAAAGTACGCTCAGCAAGACTCATTTTACATGTTATTTACAATTTTAATGCATTTTGAAAGCGTTTCTACACAGCCTATAACTAAATCTAACAGTTTCATTGTCATTTTGAGCATCGAACATGAAGAAAAAATCTGTCTAAAATTATAGACAAATTCTTGCTCCTGAAGAACTGAAGGTTAGGTAAACAGTTCTTACAAATTTTGTGTTCCATTCCATTTCAAGTGGAATATAGTGATAGTGACGCTTACAATACCTCTTGCTTTGAGAAGAGTTTCCATTCCGTTTTATTCTAGGCAATGATAACACTGTATTTTACGCGAGTACACAAAAATATTCTACGTTAATTTTCCTTTTGTGTGGAATGTAGTTACAGTATAATCCAGGATAACCGAAGCCCGAATTATCCGAGATCGCAAATCCAATAAACATGTACTGTACTGTACGGGAATAATCTAGAAGACGGGGACGCGCTAGGCTGTGCCTAATCCATATGCTATAAAGATAAACTATTACAGTACTAACTACATATAGATGTACTGTAGTCCTAAAAATGTTCATTTAACTTACAAAAACTAAAAATTGAAACCACTGGCGTAACAGACCTAAAGTCCTGAGCCGGCCTCAATGCCATATGTTAACGACTGGTGGACTTACAATCAGGGTGCAAAAAAATCATTATTTAAAAAAAATCATTTTTGTTGATTTTTTTATTTAAATCGATTTTTTACATTTAAATCAAATCTTTCTTCTCGTATAATACAAGTCACGAACTGAAGAAAAACATTAGGAATTAGTATTAAATGTTAGTTATGCCATTTAAGTGAAAGTATTGGGGTTGAATTTTGAATTAAACTCCAATCGTTAACCTATTTCAATCCCAAACAATATTTCTTCAGCATTAAGGAAAAATCCCATCATATGACCCCAGGGGCCAACTTGAAAATTTTGAAAAGAAACCCCCTGTTTTAATGCAGATTCTGATTATGCGATCAAAACTAAGCAACTTCTACTTGTGATACATTTTCGTTATTATAATAGTTGGCGCTGTAATCACAAAAAAGAAGAAATATCTTAAGCTACCTGGGATTGATAATAAACAATATCTCGAGAAATACACTTGCAATTATAAAGCACGAAATATGTGTCCAACATTTTAGAAAGGCTTAGCATAAAATAAAATGCGTTCATTTGCATTTCAATGCAACTGTGGTAGACCATTACGATATATAAAGGAAAGTTTTTTTGTGTTTTGCAACAAGAAACATCCTTCCTAGAATTGTAAGGGTTAAGTAGACCAATATGTTTGTTAAATATCACCTGAGACGGACAGATTAAGTAAAATCATTATTTCACACTAGTACGTAAAAGCAAAAATAACAAAGGAGATTTATAGAACAAATATAGAAAACCAGATAAAGCACAAAGAACATTAATTGATATACAAGGCTATTGTAAATGACCTTCCCGATTTAAAAGGTTAATAACTCACATGTGTTTAGTCACACTGACATGATGCTTATGTTAAATGACAGAAAACTCAAAATTATTTTTTGTTTATAAATACGTGCGTGTTACGTTTCGTGTCAAAGTTGCTCAAGATGAGTGCCGTTTGGAATTCAACATACATCAGTTTGATAATCTAATTCTTGGTACACTCTTTTTTTACATTCCACAGTTAGGAGATCCATCTCCTTCTTAAATGGATTCTCAAAGTTCAGTTTAATTGTTAGTGATGGATGACTGATACATTTGGATTTAACATAAGCCTAACTTCGTTGAAAATTCCGTTTCACATGAAAGTCGAGAATAAAAAAATATTTTGCTGTTTTCGTTCCCTGATATCTAGTTGTACTGTTACCCTAGTTACGGAGTGGGTTACTACACATCACCTTTACTAGCTACGTAGTGTCTTCTCGTTCTTCTTTTTTTTCTGAGGAACGTTATTATCATGAGTCTCCTTGCCCCTAACTACTTGGTTGTCTAAAATTAGCAGATGAACAAAGTGTAACTGATGTTTCAAAGCGTATGATCAAACTGCGCACCTTTCTTGGTATGACAGTGAGCAATTCGGTGGTAAAACACAAATACAGCATTCCTGATGACGTCCAGTTCAAGAAGAGCAAAATCATTAATAATACTTTGACAAAGATTATCCAAAGTGGTTGGAATTGTTTGATATACTCGGATTTTTAGATAAACCAGAAAAAATAGTTTAGTGGTGATAAATAAGAAGAACAGAGAACCAGCGGCCAACCCAATTTCACCTCCTCTGCCAATCCGTAATATAGGAAATTCCATGTTAAGTAGTTGTTACATATTTACACGGTTGTGCGGTCCTGCACGTCTTGTTGAAACCATGTGTGGACAGAATTGTACTCTGTATTGTCTCTTATTGCTGGAACTACTTGATTTCGAACCATCTCCTCACACAGTTCAGAAGACAAATTGTTGTTAAGAAAAAAAGGAACTTATTATTGTATATTAAGCACTACCGGCCAGATATTCAACTTTTCAGAATGTAGAACGTGTTTGAAAGGACCAATGAGATTGCTGTCAAATCAAAACCTGCAATGACTTCTGTTAGAGTAACCGGTTAAGTGGAACGTGACTTCATTAGAGAACACATTGCTGGTAGGCAAAGCGGGATCATCATTGATTTTTTTCATCACATCTTCACAAAATTCTACACGCCGATCAAAGACATATTCATTGAGCTGGTGTATCACATAAACTTTGTATTGGTGGAACTTTATTTTCTTCATTCTTTCCGCAGAAATGTGACTAACGTCATGTTGTTCAGCAGCTTTATGAATGCTAAGTTGAGTATGTTCAACAAATGACTACAACATCAAGCTGTTTGTCGACCAGGACTGTAACAATCCTTTATAGTTACCGTTTCCTCGAAGCGTCTTACGATGCATTCAACAGTAGATCTCCAAATGGGATTGTGTGAAACGCGTTTTTCGTTAAATATTACTCTTACTTCAGCACATGACCTTTGGTGATTGCCCCATCCTCGTATCACCGTGTGAGTTAGAACTTTAATTTGAGAGCTCTAATACCAACCAGTTGAAATACAGCTTGAGTGTTCAGATGTTCTCTGTAATAATGCTCACTGCTACCAATATCTAATGGCTTCTACTTTGTTGGACCGTAATTTACAATCAACCATAAGAATTTAGAGATCATGACATATTGGAGACATATGTGTCTTCTTGTCAAATATTATTTGTTACACTAAATTTATAAGAGCACATTTGTTCTCTTAGATCTACGGATCAACTCACATGTTCATATTTACTTTGAGCTCTCAGATGGAATTACATGCAGTTTCAAATGAAATCATAATCATACACATCTGCATCACCATAACAACAAATTGATGATGACCTGTTAAACTTTAATAGATCCACCGATCAACATTACGTGTCCACTTTCACTTTTACCTCTCATGTTTATACATATCTATATAAACACGAAAAAAATTAATAACTTAATTCTCTTTTGACACTATGTTCGATTATCAATTGAAACTTTATATCCCAACGGAAAACTAGAGTTTATCAACTTTCATAGTGTCTACAAGCTTACAGAAAAATCATAGTTTTTGAAGAATATTATTACAAGCATGTTCATAGCTTTATTTGTTTGCAAGTTTTAGCACCAACATCACACAGCATGTTCAGTTCTTGAACCGTGTTTTGATTTATCAACTTCAGATGACATACAATTATATTATTATAACTTTTGCGAATTATGTTTTATCTAGGAGGACAACGAAAAAATATATAAACTAAAAGTTGCGTATTTTTGGTCGCAGCATCCGAGCCTGCGTTAATGTAAAGGGTTCCTATTTGGAATTTTGGGAAGATGAAGACAATTAATTTTATGTTAATTGAATAGATGTTTTAAAATGATTGGACACATACTTAAATTGCAAGTGTATTTCTCGAGGTATTTAATTTGTCAGCCTAAAGTGGGCAACGTGATATCCATTTTTTTGCTATTACAGCTCCATCTAGTAGAATAACGAAAAAGTGTTTCAAGTAAAAGTTGTTTACTTTTGATCACAGAATCAGAATTTGCAATAACAATACGATGTTTCCATTTAAGACTTTCAAGTTTTCTGCCGGTGCCCTACGATAGACCCCTGGGAGCACTTGTAGTTAACAGAATTTTATAGGGCCCTGACATCGGTACATTCTTAAATAACTTTATTTGTCACATCTTTTGTCTTTTCGGAAATATTTGAGATCGCAGTTAGGAGACGTACGTACGACGCTATTCATTTTTTGCGATTACAACGGCACCTATTAGAACAACGAAAAATTGCTTCAAGTAATAGTTGGTTAGTTTTGATCTCAGAATTAGAATCTGCTTTAGATATAGGGTGTTTTCATTTGAAATTTTCAAGTTGGCCCCTGGGCCCTATGATGGGATCTCTGTGGGAACTTGTTGTTTACAGAATTTTATAGGCCTTGAAATTAGTACATTCTTACGTAACTAGATTTGTCACACTTTTAGTCATTTTGTAAATATTTCAGGTTGCAATGATAGGCGTGACACCCGGTATATATGTATATATATATATATGTATTAATTTTCTTTACGCAATTTCAGGCAAAATTTTATTCTTGAACTTTCAAATGCAAAAGGAATCATTGATCAACCAGAATCACAACATTAGCTAAAACACTTATATCTTTTTCTTGCAAAAGCTCTTGACGTTTTATTATATATTTATCCACCAAGACTTAGAGCTAAAATGTTCACATATCAGAAGATTAAAACTTCTATCAGTGCCCTTTAAAACAAAACAGCTCTTGCTGATGATGACCTTAATATAATTATTAAAATTAATACCTCAAAAACTGTACGCGTGGCTACACTAATTTAACTTCGCATGGCGAGAAAAAATAAATAATTTCAATAATTATTATTTACGTTCTTTTCATATTTTAATAATGGAATTTCTGTTTACAAGACCCACAAGTTATCGGATTTTATTTCATGTATTTTCAAATTTTATTCTTTCGATTTTTGTCCGGGTTTTAGGGTCTTATCCTTCAATGTGCGCCGAGTCGTATTTTTTTTTTTTTTTTTGTGACTGTACGCCGGCTGCGAATAACTTGTTCATATTTCATAAATATTTTAGTAATAGCCCTATCGTGTGGAATTTGTCACCACACCAGAATAGGGATTAACTATAAATAGGGGTATTTTCTGACAATATTCGTAGAAACTGGTCGTGTAATTTTCATCATATTTCATAAATACATAACCGTACAGAATTTTATAACTCAGTTCTTATTACAACTCCAGAAGGAGTAGCATATTCTTCGTGTTAAGCATTGCTCAACAACTCCTATTAAAATTTGTTCGTATTAGAAGTATTATACAATAAGTTAAAAAGATTTTCCTACCAGAAGTTCACCTCCGACTCTGCATAATGTTTCAGCAAATAAGTTTTTTGTAATAATTTTTTTTCGCCACATGAAGAGCGTCAAAATCTGAAGTTGCCTCTACAAATTTCCGTGCGAATACACAACATAAGTAAGGAGGTGTACATTGAACATTTTCATTAATATATATATATATATATATATATATATACTTAGCTTCCGCTAAGCCAAACTGTTAGCGTGGCAACTTCGGTAATAAAATTTTTCCCGTTTTATTCGAGCATCATGCGGCAATTGAGAATCTAACTGAATTAGAAAGGTATTGAACTTAAGTCCTGAAAAAATAACGACTAGAACGTTGTTGACAACTCATAACCCAGTTATACATCTGCCAGCTGGTAGCCTGTAGTAATTAGTGAGAGTGTACTGCTACCTTCTGTTAGTTTCACTAGTATATTAATAATAAGCAACTAAAGAAAACCGAAAAGAATTATAACCTCTTTCTTAGCTGTCCTACGATTCGCCTTATCCCCGTGTCCTGAAATAAAATACTGAATTCCATATCGCAAGAGCAAATGAAAAACATCCATTTTTGTGATTAGCTCTGTCAACTGAGAGAAATTTCTCACTAAAACCAACACTTATTTTCAATGCTTGTGTTATAGTTTGACCTACATACCATAATCCATTTCATTTGCATAGGTACTAATACAGGCAATGATACATTATGGAAAGTTCATTGATGGAAATTCTAAAACAGCACACTCTGTAAAACATGGCAAACCAAGTTATCACGTTACTATAGTTAGAAGTGTAATAAATTATTGACAGATATTCTTGCTTTCTAATTAGGCCTGTTGTCCGTAAAAATCAAGGTAAATATGATTTTCTACTTTGGAAGATGAGAAAAATCGTAATGAGTATCCTGATTATGGTTATCAGCCTTAATATTTTCATTTTTGAGGCTCGCCTTTACATTTTTTTTTTTACTGTTTACTTACGTAATGCCAGGATCAGCCTAGAAATCAATATGAACAAATTGTTCGAAGAAGATTCAAAATATCTGAAGTCGAGATCTGACAATTTACGCAAATACTAAATATTTCTCGATATGGTAAATAACTAGATCCTCAACAATTTTAGAAACTTTAATCACCACGATTCAAGGTTTGTTGTTTGATTGGATTCTAATTTTGCATCACTTTTAGCACCAACGTTATGAGAGATGCGAATCAACAGCCTCGAGTGAGATATGAATCACATGAGTTTCTGCTTTGACTTGAAACAGCGAGTACCGCTGGGAGGGGGTGTACGTGAACCTAGAACTTCGTGGGGCTTATATGATCTAAACAAGATCTTTTCTAAAGGAGAGCTCGTTCCTAATTATTTCAGGTTTATTTGTTGTTTAATGACAAAACTATGATCTGACACTTCTTAGTACAATAAATAAACAGGGAATGCATGGTATTAATAAAGAAAACGAACACATAATAAGAAATAATAAAATTTTTCTCTGTTGGGTGAACACTATTAAATTAGATAATCGGCCCAACAGCGATCAATCATGTTCATAAGATACACTTTCGTGCTAAGTTAATACCATATTTTTGGAAGTTTGATAAGTGATAATATGTAACGAATTACATAAACGTTAACACAAGTTCATATATCAACTTATATTTCTAGTAAACAGGTTGTCATTATGCAGGCCATTGCATAATAAGGTGCAAGCGATCAAATGATAGAAAGAAGTAGTGGCGAAAGAGTTTATGTTTAGTTTTAAGACACATTAGTTAATATGTGTTACAATCTGAGAACACCAGATATTGGGAACTAGACTAATGGAAACTTATGTACAGAATTATTCATTCATTGTTTATTCATCCATGTCGTACATTACGTCATTAGGACTACTATATTATTTCTATAAATAGTGTTTCCTTGTTCAGCTGTTAATATCTGAAAGTCTGGTCTCCTATTAACACTTTTCGATTGTTCCAGTCCTTTTTTCACATATCAAACTTGTGGTATATTCACCACCTTTCGCTTTAACAACTCCTCAGCAATATCTTACGTCAACAAGCTCGCTTAATATCAGTAGTTCTCAGAGACTTATAGAAAAGAATAAAATCAATTAGCTTAGTACTGCAGTCTTCCCAAAAACACAGAAAACACAAACAAAGCAACAAATATTTTACAAGCACTTACAATTATTCAAAACATTAATACTTCATATGGAAGAATGAATTAAAAGGTTTGAAATCTCTAAATTTTTAATGGTAACTTCTTAATAATTCAATGACAAGAACGTTAAAAAAGACATTAAAATTAACTTGTTAAATTTTTTGAAGGACAGGTACTTCAAGTTTGTAAAAAAAAAAAAAAAAAATGTGTGGTTTGAACAGCTCAGTTATAATAAGTTTAAATCACTGCTAGTTAAGCTTGTTTTCTATTTGCAGTCTCGTTCATTAAATTCAATTCCCCAAAGTTTAAAAGCAAACGAACCAACAAAACTCTACACACTCTCACTTGGTTTAAAAGTTTACAATTATATGTCAACTGCTTTCGGTTCTAGTTTACTTGAAATAGATATTTCATTCTCTACATTACACCAATGGAATAATGCTCAATTGAATCCTTGGAGTTTGATTGAGTTCTACAAAAATAAGCTGTGTCAGCTGTAGAAATTGCGTGAAAGGCAAATTCATGTTCGTGTGAGGTTGTTGTGCTGTGTGGATTAGCTTGTGATCAGCCAAAGCTGAAGGTACCATAAACCCTTTTCCAAACTACTCACATTTGTCACGTTTTTCTCTTGTGTGGATTAACATGTGTCTAGCCACATGTGAACGTCGACTAAATGCCTTTCCACACTTTAAGCAACTGTGAGATCTTTCTCCTGTGTGGATTAACATGTGACTCGTCAAGTGCGAACGTTGGGTATATCTCTTTCCACACTCTCCGCATGTGTGAGGTTTTTCTCCTGTGTGGATTAACATGTGTGCAGCCAAATTTGAACTTCCATTAAATCCCTTACCACACACTTTGCATGTGTGAGGTTTTTCTCCTGTATGGATTAACATGTGTTCAGCCAAAGTTGAACGGTAACCAAATCCCTTTCCACACTCTCTGCAAGTGTGAGGCTTTTCTCCTGTGTGGATTAACATGTGTGTTGCCAGGTTTGAATGTTGAATAAATGCCTTACCACACTCTCTGCATGTGTGAGGACTTTCTCCTTTGTGAATTAACATGTGACTCGACAAATACCAACGTTGGCTAAATCGCTTTCCACACTCTCTGCATGTGTGAGGTTTTCCTGCTGTATGGATCAACATGTGATTAGCCAAAGTTGAATGGTGACTAAATCGCTTTCCACACTCTCTGCATGTGTGAGGTTTTCCTTCTGTATGGGTCAACATGTGATTAGCCAAAGTTGAATGGTGTCTAAATTTCTTTGCACACACTCTGCATGTGTGAGGTTTTTCTCCTGTGTGGATTAAAATGTGTGTAGCCAAATTTGAACTTCGATTAAATCCCTTACCACACTCTTTGCATGTGTGAGGTTTTTCGCCTATATGGATTAACATGTGTCTAGCCAAATTTGAACGGAAGCTAAATCCCTTTCCACACTCTAGGCATGTAAAAGATTTTTCTCCTTTGTGCATTAACACATGTGTAGGCAAACTTGAACGTACGCTGTATCCCTCACCACACTGTTCGTAACGGTGTGATTTTTCAGCTGTATGTATGGACTTTTGACGTGAAGAAGTTAAAATTTGAGTATTGGGTTTATCACTTTTTCGGTACGTATGACGCTGTTTACTTTTATGAGTTACCATATTACTTGATAAATATGACGAAATAATTCCTTTGCCGAACTGCTTCGTAAGATCAGATTTCTCATTTGGATGAGAAATTGCTCCTTTTAATATAATAAACGTATTGTCTTCTCTACGAAGGTCATATTCATTGTAGCGCCATTAACATGTTCAATAAACAAGGAAACATGAATTGAGTTAATTAACAAGTAACAAACAAATGAAATAATTCATTATATTTCAAGATAAAATTACGATTATTTTTGTTGTTACGGGAAATATGGAACCGAAAACTATGGAGGTTTTCCAGATCTCTCTATTCTCGAAACAAAAGTTTGTGATTTGCTTTAAATGATGTACAATTATTTATATATACGACATCAGAGTTAGTACATATTAACGTATGTATATGATCTGCTTGTTGTGCTATGGAATAAATATTTCATTCTTATCAGTGAAAATAGAGATTTATTATCAGTCAAATGTTTATGTATTATTAATTTTTGTGTCACAAAATTATACAATCGCAAGAACTTGTTGCAATTGCAGCTACAAGAAAATGTGATGATGACAAAGAAACAAAGGAAAGGATTAAAAAAAATTATAATATTGCACAAAGTATGTCATTTGAATCAGTATAGTAATCTCTACGTGTGTTTCTAATATGGTCTGATACTATGAGATAGTAAATTTTAACACGTAATGCAATCTTTGCGTCTATTGATAAGTAGCTACGCGGTTACATCTGATACACACTTTAGCCGTCTTATTAAGTAAATACTATTGAGAGGCGGCGAGTATTATATTTCTTGTAATTTTTATCTGTTTATTTGAAATACGTGACATTATGATTTCAGAAGTCCTCGTTTAGGTAATGTGGGCAAGCATTAGCACCTTCGTCACCCTTAGATTATTATTAATTCTATTGTACGTTTCTGCTCTATACATTGAATTTAAATTCCTAATAACCTGGTGTAATTCTGTTCGGAGAAATCAAAATTCTATACTCAGTTTGGAAACCTGCTATAACTTTTTTTTCTCAAAAAATGCCCGCGTTTGTTATAGGCATTATGAAACACTTCAGTCATTATTGTTTATTATATTAAAAGTTAAAATGGCGTTTAAAGATAAATGATACACGGTGAATAGCAAAAAATGCAAGAAATGTGTTATGCATCACACTACAGCGTTATGCATCGCATTACATAAGACAAGGAGCTGAACTGTCTGAAATAAAATATTTAATATGTTGAGTGTCTATATTTAAGTAGCATTTTATCATGTAACGTTCATTCAAATGGTTATCATAAGGACGGGAAGAGGATTAAATTTTTACGTGAAAAATTATATTTTGTTGGGACTCTCTTTTGCATCAGTGTTTTGGGAAATACAATATTCAAAGGGAGAAGATGAACAATCTGCATATCGTCGCATAAGAACCACAGGAATGTAACTCTATTTTCGTAGGTTTAAAAGCCAGAAGGCAAGAATATGTTTTCTTAGAAAGATGTGAATTTAATACGATGGAAACTGAGCTACATTACAACCGACAATCGGCAAGAACGGATGGAGTTACGTTCCGTTTACAGCAAGTGGGGATTTCGAAATTGTGTCCAAACATGAAGAAAATGAAAACCGCATTTTTGAAGTTACGTTCCTCTAAGTTTCCTGCGACGATATTATATCTCAGTAAACAAACTCGACATCTAATTAATTTGGCATTAGCTACGGAAATGAGTAAATCGATTGAAATTAGATTTTACACTGCAGTTAACCAGACATGTATCTTACCTAAAAAACTTCTCCCTTTCTTTTTTCATTACTGTCATTAGAATGAAGAATCTACGAGTAAGAGAACAGATTTAAATCTTAGGCGGAAAGCAATGTATCTGACGAGTGGATTATTGTAGGAAGGTGAAATCTTTCATAAAATCTCTATTCAATACCAGTCAGAAAGTGATCAACGCCTTACGACATGAAAACGGGAAATTTCCCTATATTTCCTTATATATAAATTTAACACATGATATAAAATTAATATGTAATGTATAGAACTTCATTATATATTCTCCGATGCAGTTAAGTGATCGCAATCTTGCTAGCATACCAGAAATTTTAAGAAAACTACCTTTTCAAGCGGATGTTGTGAAATTATCCTGTAAATCCATGTAATTTCAAATTAACTTATAGACTTGTATAGGGTGTTTTAACACATGCAACATCAAAAACAGCAAAAAACCTAGTAGTATAGGACTTAAGAATTAACTAATGAGAAGCAAACCATGTTTATCATTTCTTTTTCAAATAAGGCCTTTATAGTTTTCGAACGTGCATCTTTACTTATATAGAGCATTCTACTTCCTTGGAAGAACATCATGAACACTGGACATTTATAAAACATTACAACATAAAAACTACAAAAGTAATTTATACTTAACCCGAGAAAGCCCATGCTAATTTTAACCTTAAAAAGCCCCAGGGGTGCCTCCGAGAATCCCTGCTGGATATACTAGCTACCTGAACTCACCGTGACCATTTGTATTTTTCGTCGTTAATATGAAAGGCTAGTCACTACTTTGCTATGAAATCAATTGTGAATGGTAATAAACAATGAACAGTATCAAATAATTAATAAAGTGGATACTTAAATAGGAGCTCCAGAGGCACTCCTTGGGCCTTTACATTAGTATAAAATATAACGCTATTCTTTCTGAGGTAAAGTAAAAAAATGCTTAGTAAACACAATCACAGGGTGTATTTCAAAGGGATAGAAGAATTCTAGAGCACAGGACACGGGACGAATTATCTATTAAGAATAATAGCATTAAGATGACCAATGTGCCTCTGAGGCACCCCTTGGGTACTGATGGGCAATGGGATTAGTTTTTCTTGAAGTAGTTTACATCTTTTCTCTTATAAAAAATTGGATTCATAGCCATATGTGTGCTTTTGTAAATAAACCTGCATTAAAGAATGATATGTCGCTTACAAGGTATATTTTTCTATGCTACTATGGAACTTTTGTTCGAAACGCGGGAAGTACTTATTAATTTTGTATTTATGATTATATTCTTAATCTGGACTGAGGAGGGCTAATTTAGAAGTAAAGAAAGAAAGAAATAACGCTTTCTTGCCATTTTCTGAGTAAAACAGTACACCGCAATGAAAACTGACATAACATCGCTCTGAAATCAATCTAAATAATAATGATGATGTCGACCTAAAAGAGTTCTAAATAGAAGAAAAAAAGCCGTTAATAAAATACCCTTTTTAAGTGTACTAGGAGGATATTGTCTGAGAAAATGCTGCTGCCCTGAATAAAAATTGAGACTAACCTTGGTTTGAAATAGACTCGTAGTCATAATGACAATCTTCTTTTAAAGGAAATCCACAGAGGGAGAGAGAAAAAACAAACAATGTCGGACACTTTTTTTAAAGGTATTAAGATTCTATTTGGTAAAAAAAATACCTTACGTAGTTATTTTGTACTGATAAATCTTTTCTTATCTTCTATTCTAAAGCAATTTTTAAATGAAAAATGAAAAATTTTGCTAGACTTGTATCTTAGGGCCATTCTCGTGTCTGCCTAAACTCTAAAAGCAAAGTAACAATTTTTTTTCACTCACTTAGGAACAAAGACCTGATCTCAGATTACATCCTCTGGAGATAGAAGCAAAACAGCTGCCATTAGCTGTTAAAATTCGAAACATGTTTTAAATAGAATGATTGGTATTTTATTAGTTTTTGTACCTGGGAAATTCTTACGTTCCTTTATATTTTTAAATAAAATCTCAATTCATTCCATATGCCTAAAATGAATGAATGATCTCAAAATTATACCGTCTGCAGTTAAAATCAAAGTAGGACTCGTTCTGATCAAAAAATTTGAAACAAGTTTAATGCTACAATCAATATTTCCTTCATTGTTTGTCAGTACGGACATTTACACTTCCTCCTTCATTCCAAAAAAGAAAAAAGTCACGATTTACTTCTCTCTTCTACTAGGGGTAGCAGGATATCCAAATCATACTTCTACGATAGACTCAGGACAACGCAAACAAATTTCGAATCGGAAGGCGATTGAAATAGAACGAAATGCTTTCTTTGTATTTTGCGGCTAGGGATAATCTTACAAATTTCTAAATTCTAGAAAACACAAACTCTTAATTTGTTACACTTGTCTACTAAAAATTAAAAGCAATAAATTATTCACTCTGCATTATTGGTTGTAGAATGGTTGTAATTAAAAGGTATAAATTCGAAACATGTTATGAAAATGTTTGTAATTCTTATTCTTGAAATATTATCGAACTTGTGGTTGATAATAGTTTTTCCGCTTCTCAACGCAAAGGATAACGTATCCGTATTAACTGAGTGGAACACATTATTTGTTGTTATCTGATACAATATTAAGGATACAAGTATGTTCGCAGATAACAGAAACTAAGATTATCCATTTCTTCTATTGTTTACCTATTGAAAATTTTGACCTCTCATTTACGCGCTCTGAGGAGCTAAGGTTTCACTTCAAATAATGTTATCGGTATTAATAAGTGAAATATTTAGCTATTATTTTCTACAAACTAAGAAAGATAACAATATGTTAGGTATGAGCTACAAAAAAAAAAAAAAAAAAAAAATATTCCCAATCGTTATATCTGTAACATGTTTTGAATCTGGGTACATTAATGGCGAATGGTCGTCTTTAAGCATAGGGGTTACAATTTGAAATCACGCCATTTTGTAAGATATGTGAAGTGAGTTTAAATTTTGGAGGATCTTAAAGAAGGAACGGACCAAGATATGAGTCACAAATTATTTCCTACTTTTGTATTTATTAGAGACGTGTTTCGACACTGTAGGGAGCACTGATGCCTAAAAATTGTTATAAATATTTTTATACATCAGTGGAATAATTGTGTATTGTCCTGGATTACTCAATACGTTACTACTAGTAATGTATATTTTGCAGTTATATTTCTTGTATGCTATGTTCAAAAACTGGCATATAACTTTTATAATACTGTACAAGCTTGTATCTTTCCATGTATCAATCGAAATAGCATAGCTTGAGGAAAAAAGAATGCTTATACAAAAAATTTTGAAATAAGGAACTGATGAGAATAAATAAGAAAAGCAGCGTTCTTGCAATTTCCATATCCATTGCCGACACAATTGCCATTTCTAATCATAATTATAATAAAAATTGAGAAAAATCAATACCAATGAAAGGGAATTACTTCACCTTAAAACTATGAATTCGATACTGATAGCGGATATATTTGAATAATACCTCATTTCTACTTTTCGTAAAATTGTAGGCTCTTTCAACTCTATAGTTCATTCTTCCATACTGTTAGTCATAAATGCATGTTAACTTGCTGTTATAAATTACGAGGCGTGTTTTTCAAATAAGGTCCGTTTTGTTGTAGATACTAGGACTTTTTCCGCATACCACAACGAGCGCGTGCGTCGTGTACCGACATGCCTCGGGAACAAGTGTGCTCAATTTCAGCCCCGTAGCTGACCTGGACGGTTATGTTCTGTGCTTTCAAAATGTTTAAGAGTATCAAGTCACCCGCCGCGTGTGAGGTTTGCTCAGTGATACGGTTTTTGTCAGCAAAAAACCTGTCTGCTGCAGAAATTCATCGACAAATTTGCGAAGTGTACGGTGATAGGGTTATGAGTGCAAGCAAAGTACGTAAGTGGGTACGAGAATTCAAAAATGGCCGTGACAACGTCCATGAAGAGGACCGCTCCGGTCGCCCATCTACGATTACAGACGATTTGGTGGTTTCAGTTAAACCGAGGGTTCGTGAAAACAGGCGCATCAAACTAAAAGTTCTCTGAAACGAATTTCGTGACGTTTCGAGATCAGTGCTTTACAAAATTGTTTCTGAACACCTAAAGTTTAAGAAACTGTGCTCCCGTTGGGTATCGAAACTCATAGCAGAGGACCACAAAAACCGAAGATTTGAGTGTGCGATGAAGTTCATGACTCGTTATCACGAAGAAGGTGACGGCTTAGTGAGTTAGATCGTAACTGGAGACGAAACATGGGTTTCGCATATCACGCCCGAATCGAAGCAACAGAGCATGCAATGGAGACACACACACTCGCCTGTAAAGGTGAAGGCCAAAGAGACTCTGTCCCAGCGCAAAATAATAGCATCGGTGTTTTGGGTTTGGGATAGACATAGTGTTTGTTTGGTCGACTTCATGCAACGAGGAGCCAGTATGAATGCAGAACCATACTCCCAAACCCTGAGAAAGCTACGCAGAGAGATTCAAAACAAAAGACGCGACATGCTGACAAAGGGCATTGTCCTTCTCCATGACAATGGAAGACCTCACACTGCAGGTCAAACCCACGATTTGTTGGACAGCTTTTGCTAGGAAGCTTTAGACCACCACCCTACAGTCGTGATCTTGCCCCGAGCGATTACCATCTGTTGCTCCACCTCAAACAACACCTCAGTGGCAATCGTTACAATGATGACGACGATGTCAAAACGGCACTGAACTCTTGGTTGTCGGAGCGGCGGCTAGTTTTTATGAAGAGGGTATTTTGAAATTGGTTGAGAGGTATGATAAGTGCTTGAACAAACTTGCCAACTATGTCGAAAAATAGAGTAAAGTATTTACTTTCTGAAAATACATTCACTTTTTTGAAATAACCTTTCGTTGTGTACTTATGTTCAAACGGACCTTACTTAAAAAACACGCCTCATAGTATACAAAACGAGCTTCATCCTTCTAACGTGATGACAGAGAGAGAGAGAGAGAGAGAGAGAGAGAGTAAATTTTAACATTTTTTTAACACTTCCTTTTCCCCAGTTATGGTAAACCAAATAATGATACAAAGCCTACAGTTTCTTCAAAACTCTGATGTCTTGCATAAAAGCACTTTGAAGTATACAAACTCTAAGGTATGAATGTGTATACAAGACCAAAACATTAACTGGTCGAGGTTTACTACAAAACTTAGTAAACTAATTTGTAATAACATTTTAAGTAACACCGTATTGTGTATGTTATACATAAATTCTTTCACAAAGTATCTAGCCATCACTAGAAGCGACATGAATAACCAAATTCAATGTCCTAAATCATGACAGGGAAAAAATGTTTTGGAGTTTTACCTATGTGGAGTCCACATATGTAAGAAATTTACGTTCCTAATGTATTGTGTTACCTTGGATCACAAATATGCAAGCAATGAAAGGATTTCAGATGTTACTCATAATATCTTTAGGAACGTACAAATAAACATTCAACACGTATGATATGTAGGCTTATGCTATATACAGTGTTTTGCGCTATTCTCGTTTTCGTGCATACTTATTTGTGTTCACCCAATTGATCCTAACCGACGCACCTCTTTGCTTCCAGCCGTACCAACACCCTTCGGCTTGCCCTAATTTACATAGCAATCTTTTTGTTTTACTGACCATCTAGCACATATTGACTAGTGTTGTTTGTACAATAAGTTTTGTATCGCCTACGTGCAATAGGACCCTAAAGTGATCCTGTATGGAGAAATAGATGTCCATATCCCAGAAATGACTGTTGAATATATAAAAACTCGACTTTTTTGAAAGAAACGAGTACCGGTATGAAATGAATTTATGTATGCTCATCTACGATTAATGAACATCCACTCTTGGATAGAATACTCTTTTATTTTGTTTTTAGTTAATGTCTTTCGAAGCCCACCGCAAAGTTGAGGCTAGACTCATTCGAGCTAAATCGTGAATAAAATAACAAACGTAAATAGTTTGTGTTCCAGTATAACAATTCCACATTTAAATTTCGAAAATTTTAGGATAAATTTCATTCTCACGATCTGTTATTTTACCTAAGTCTCTATATAAATAGAACACTATCGTCGAGCACCCATATTATAAATATATACAAGAATAAAGAATTTAGTGAGAAATGCGTACTTAATAATAAAGAATCATTATTTTATCAAGATACACACTACATAAGATTTGTAGCGATGGTATCGATCTCATTGTTATAATTTTGTATACAGTTAGTGTATGAGTGCCATGTCATTTCCAAATTACAGGTTAGTAATTTACGATCGAGATACCGCCAATACCTAAATAAGTCTATGGGGTATTGCTTTTAACCTACAAACTTTCCGAACCCATGTATCCGTATTATTAATCTGAGTCAATTACTTTATGAAAAATTGAATATTACCTTTCTGGCCAAACTGAATTTAAACCTTTTGTTGTTAATTGTTGTGATTCCTTAGAGTACGATGCGTAAGTCCCTTGAACCACTAGTTTTCTTAGCGTTTCTGTACCACTTTCAAATGCAGGATGTTCTATGGCAAATTCTGATTTCACCGTATCAACGTTTACTTTCTCATCCAAAGAATACATAGCTGCATCCTTCTCCATTGTTTGCTCTCCTTCCGTTGTAGATAATACTAATTCTTTGTTGTCAGTCATTAGTTCGTATGTCCACCCTTTCCCTTCAAGTGGATCTTCCTGAGGTAAGTCATAATCAATTTCTTCTTTGCACATCAATTCCAACTTAACAGATGCCTCACCAGCCATAATGACTTCAAATTTAATAAGAATTTGACACTGTTCTTATACTTCCCTTGTCTTTTAAGCTGCCAGTGTTAATGAAATGATTAACAAGATCGTTCGCAGCAACTTTGCACTTGCAGTCAAACATACGATCTTATTTCTATGAAATACAGAATAAATGAAGATTGAAAACAATAAGTTCTTCTTCACAATTTTAATGTCCCACGTAACAAAGACCATTGGGCAGTTATCACGTGTATTAAGCGCATAATAAATTATAAAAGCGAATTACTTAACAAATGATTTAAAGTATAAAGTAGTTAAGTATGCGAAGAGAGGTGTAACCAGCTTCCACGCCGAGCCGTGACCAGTGTTGCCAACCATTTTTTCAAAAAATCAGGAAAGTTTCTATCCAAAATCCAGGAAAAATCTAGGAGACATAACTTACTATCAAAAGATGTTAATTAGGAAGATTATTTTTTACAAGACAAACAATGAACCAATCAGTTTCATCACCCCAAGCAACAGATATGTGATCATTACACGTCTTACTTGCTCTTACTGTTTTTTGCTAACCACCCTCGCAAATTTCCAGCAGACTCTCATTCTTCTTTGTAGCGCTGTACTGTTTTGTTTCTTTTTCTAGTTCCTCCTTGTTCACTATTGTTTAGTAATTAAAATAACACTGCACCAACACACACGTAACACCACTCAAATCACCAATGACACAAGCATTGGTTGACTACTAGCTTCATCCTACGGCGCCGACTTTCCAATATTTGTGGGTGTATATCAGTGGCGGGACGTGTTATATGTTTTCAGGGAAGTCTCAACAGGGAAGTCTTTAATTCATTTATTTTCAGTTAAAGTCTTTTATGAACACTGTCATAAAGACTTATGCTGTGATAAAGTAAAATAAACTGGTATTATAAGGATAAGATGGAGCTGCCCTTGCTCAAATCTTGTAGGTGTCCAGCACCCACAAGATTATTTGTGCGAGTGCCAGAGCCCCGGAGCAATCACGTAGTCGGCGCGCATGTCTTTATCTATGCACCATCACAGGGAAAATGGAACTAAGAAAGGTTGTGCAAGCAATGGAAAGTGTGGATGTCTTTTAAAAACGGAAAAGCCCGGTTAACTGATGTGTACTCTAAGAATCGAAAACTTCCTGATAATTTTACAGGTCTGGAAAGTTTATAAGTCAAGGTAACGACGAGCTTACTACGTGTTCAGCAGAACCAAACCAAGAAAATTATATAGGTATTGAAAACCAAAAAGTATTTCAAATTGCAGCTAAAAGGAGAAACAAAGAGCTTTTGGGTGATACAGAAAACCAGGAGAATCTAAACATTTTTTTCAAAAAATCAGTAGACCAGGAGATAACTTTAAAAACCAGGAAATCTCCTGGAAAAATCAGGAGACCTGGCAACGCTGGCCGTGACTAGTGATTGGCAGTGGGAATATTCCCGGTGGGAAAAAATTTAAAAAATGGGAATATTCCCGGGTTTTTCCCTGGCCTATTAATTCCCGGGAAGGAATCTATTTCCATTTTTTTATTTTATCTTCCAAATTATAAGAACCATATAACTAATTACTTTATTTTAATATATTATGATTTACTTCCAGGTTTTAAAGAGTTTGGAAGTTAAAAAATTTAAAATTATTTGCCGGTACTTTATATAACTAATAATATGATTTTTTAAGTTCAATTTCCATTTGCACTAAAAAGTAAGGCAATTTTTTAGTATTGGGGGGCAAAACTAGCAAAAAGTAGGATGATTTGTGGAAGAAATGAGTTGATAGTGATGTTCAAGTAGTCAAGGAAGTATCGAACACCTTTTTTTTAGGGCAGTAGGGGATTTATACAAAACGGAAAGGTAAGTGGAAGTGATTTATGTGAGGAAAGAAAGTCAATTGTTGGTAATGAATATAGAAAACAACATGCCATGCGGGGCTCTAACTCGCCTTCATTCGCTAACGCTGGCGCTGATATGCTGTCTGAATTTAATGTTGGTAACATAATTTAACGTATGAAACCATAAAACATTCACATCGGAATAGTATATCGCAAAAAGGTAGGTGAAAAATCTGGCCCCCCAAACAGAATAGCCAAGTGCCAAAATAAGCAAAGTACTAATTTACTGCTAAAGAACAGCCAAAATTAGCAAATTACTAATTTACAAAAGTTGAAATGGAATTATTTTTTAAAGTAATTTAGAATTATGTAGAAATGGGGATGAAGTACTACTAATAAACACTGAACCACCGTTAGTACCGGTAATAGACGTCGGTCTGTCTCCTCTCTCTGACTCGAATTTCTGAAGAGGTACTCGGACTTCTTTTACATATGAATTAATGTATGGAATTACGAGAAATAGGTAGAATGAAAGGTCTTGTATGGCAATTTTCCGTGCTAAAATATAAAGATAAGTAAGTATCCTGCAAATTTTGTGAACATAAATATGTATGCGCAAAAGTAGGGGTGGGATGGGGATTCTGCGCCACCTCATCATCCCCAATAACTTCTAGCACACCCCCCAATAACTTTTAAACAATTCTAATAATTCTAATTTACCCGCCCCTAATAATTCCTAGCGCACTTCCTCTATCCCAAATAACTTCTATCACATATCAAATAACTTTTATCTCACTCTTAATAACTTCTATCACATTCTATCACTAAATCTAGTTACAAAAAACACTAAATCTGGTTATAATAGGTTTTGACTTCAAAAATAATTAAATCAGGTTATAACCGGTTTTGACTTCAAAAATCACTAAATCTGGTTACAAAAAATCACTAAATCTGGTTATAACTGGTTTTGACTACAGAAATCCCTAAATCTAGTTACAAAAATAAAAAGTCACTAAATCTGGTTATAAAAAGTCACTAAATCGAGTTATAAAAATAAAAAATCACTAAATCTGGTTATAAAAAATCACTAAATCTGGTTCAAAAAAATTACTAAGTCTAGTTAAAAAAATAACTAAATCTAGTAAAATAAAATTATCAAAACACTTCTATGATTTTACCATAAAAGTTAACTAAATTCTACATAATTACATAATAGTTACAAATTAGTATATTGATAGTTACAAGTTCGGATACTGATAATAGAATCTTCTGCTAACCTCGTTCTCTATAGAAAACAACGACTTCTTAAACTCTGTCCACTGATCATAATTCAAGCTGAATAGACAGCCGTTAATATCAAAAACAAATTGAACTTCGGTTTGCACATTTTTCACAATTATATTGAAATTATTAATAAGTATAAATTTCTTTTGAGGATCCATTCTAATCACTCCATTTTTTACTTCTGAAGACATATTCTAGTCATTTTTATTATTTTTTGGATTCACAAAACCGATCCTCATTTGAAATTTACATACAGAACTCAACAGTTGGATAATTATCTTTTAAACCAGTGTATTTGATTGTTATTCCATCTTTAACGATCTCATCAATCTTTTTATCTGTTAAGTGTTTTGTAAGTCTAGGTGGAAGAAAGATCTTAAACTCCTCACACTCAACTAAAAAGCTCTTTCCAAACTTAGTTTTATCTTTTCCATTTTCACAATCTTATATTCTGTATTTAATTCTAATTATCTTAATCCAATAACCTGTTTTTGTTCAAGACTACCAAGCCTATTTAAAAAATCTATGTGTTGAGCCATCTTTTATTATATAGGAAAAATCGATAAGAGAATACAATCTTGACTCATTAATAAAGACTGTGTGTGGTTGTGAGTTTGAAAGGGGTCTTGAAAGGAGACCCCTTTTTCTATATAGATAATTTATCTTCTTCATAAACATGTGTTCTAATTTTTTTCTGTAATTTTGTATTCGAGCTTCTTCTTTTTTGTTTCTAATTATCTTGAATTTCGCTAAGTATTGTCACACTTATCGACATCACACTTTACTACAACCATAATTCGCAATAAAGCAAAAAACAAATTCTTTGGTTGGATTATTTAAAGTTCGAGTGACTTCAGCCGAAGCAGTACCTCTCAGCTGCACCTGTAAACCCCCACAAAAATAAACTATTCCGCCTCTTCCATTTAACATTACCCGTTTCTTTCAAACACTGATTGAATTATTCAGGTAGAAATAAAATTTTATTTTCAATTCAAGACTTTTAATAATTATTGTGACTTCTATATACAAAAATTCCACTCAAAACCTTTCGTTGAAAATTAACTAAATATATCTCTTAAATTTAATAAATTAAGGAAATGATCACAGATATAAAAAAAATGGAAAATGGTCGTAAGTCTGGATTGAAGCAAGCTTAATATCATCAAACCTTTAATTACAATAGCTTCTTGAAAAACACTACAGACTGCTCTAGAAGGAATAAAGTATAATTTTTTGTGATTCCAAATTTAATTCTTCCGTAATCTATAATTTTATTCACCCGGAAAATAAGATTGATGATTTGACTCTTATCGGTTTTAGTTTATTTTAATTTATATTTTACTTATTTAAACCAGACAGCAATCTATTACTTTTAATTTTATGAATACTATTAACGCAATTGGGTAACGAGTGAGATGAAATTCTACCAAAACTTACTCTACTCAACCGTAACCAGTAATATTAAATACTCTGTAATAGTCACCAGATTCAAGTATCTAATATAAAAACATTCTTACGCCTTTATCCAGAGACTCCACATCACCACCATGGATTGGAATTTGACTTTCTCTACTTAAAAACCAACTGCCATACAAAAATAAATGAGTCCCAATTTTACCCAACTGAATATCAATTGCAAAAGTCACGATTTAATTCTAGAGTCAGGAAGTTAATTGGATTTAAAAAATATTTTTGAAACTTTAAGCAAGGAATTATAGCTACAATTCAGAGCTCTCCCTTTATAATTTACTTCAACTTCCGGATTTTAATTACCAAATTTACTGCAATAGAATATTATACGCTTTATAAATAGGTATTAATTCTAACCATTTTATCACGATCAATTAATTCTTGAAATTTATAAATTTTATATCCTGCATTAAATTGAGTATTACTACAATAATTGAACAATTTTATCAATTCTAAACAAAATTGCTACTGTTTAAAGTTAAATTTATGATAGTCAAAAGTTTATCTACTTTAGTTATTTAAATGACAAAGCGACATGATTATTTGCTTTAACCGAATTTTACAAACTTGCATTAGTTTGATCAAAGGGTCTGAACTCCCTCCTGAGAGCACTCCAATTAGGCACAATTTTCCTACAAAAATTAACATACCCAGCTAATTTTAGTGTATTTAACTCACATATTAAACGGATAATCACTACTAAATTTTTATTCCTAACTTTGGTTTTTTTAAACCTACTAATGTAGTAAGAACATTGAATCACAGCCTTCTTTTTACTTTCAGTCACGAATTATTTAAGCTAGGAAACTAACCCATCTGATTTAAGCATATTAAAGAAAAACAATTAACCTCCGATTTAGTATCAAAATTAATATTATAGATTCCGTAATAGAAACTTTTTAACTCGTAAAGTCAAATCCCTTTAAACTCAATATCACACAATTCGCACTAGAGGCACAAATCCAGCCGAGAAAACAGCTTCACTGCTATGTTTTTCCATGCGTAATGACTCAGCCGTCGCTCGCTCGCATGAACGAAGCCTGGTCGGGAGGGAAGACTCCACCCAACCACCAAGGCCAGATCAGCGCAACCGACAACTATGTCATCACGCGTACACCTCATTGCCTCCAGAGCAGTTGTTTACAACACACCTTTACTTCGAAGAACAACTCAGCAAAAGAAGCTATTTTCACAATCTTAAAAAGTAAAAAAGAATAACATTTTTAAATTTTCATTTAAACGACCATTTCAATGTAACTTGAACGTCCTTAGATTTTTCATTATTTTCCATTTCCGTTTCTTTTATTATTAAAGTCCATGATTTATTGCATTTCATTTTCTCTTTTTTTTTAAACTTGGAACGTGCACACGTTACAGTATGTCATTGATTCTGTTAACAATATATCTTACATTTTCATCTGTCAATTCTCCATTCATTAGCTTAATTACATTAAGCTCATCTTTAAACAGTCCAATTCGATTTACCATATTTTTATAATATTCTTTCTTTGAAGCTATATTTGACCGTGTTGATAGACCAGTGATAACAGCAGAAGCCGAAGCAAATGCAGTTGTAATAATTGAATATACTGTAACAGGAATAAACACATTGATGAACCCTGTAGAAGCTCATAGTAGAATTGATAACGTAATAAGAGTATTATAAACACCTTTTATTCTCTTATACTTCCTTTTGTTTTTCATTAATAACTTCTCAAGATTTAATATAGTATCTTCAATTAACGCAATTAAATTGTCACGTGGTATGTTATCTGGAATATTCATTTATTAAATAAGTTTTTATGATATTGTCATAAAAACACTTACAAACTAAACAGATCTAATAAACATATAATTGATTTATATATTCTCAATTATTTTTTCTTTCTGTAGATCGTATTCTAAATTCTTCTTACCAATCAAAACAACATAACAAATCGTTTTATCTGGTACATCGCTTTCAAAATTAACAGTCAGTTTCAAATTAGTTCTATCACTTACAGTTACTGACTTATGTTTGCTTGTATTAATTACAAACATCGGTCTATTTTTTAAAAACTCTTTCGGGTAATAATACATCTCAGTGTTTCCAATTGTTACCCTCTTGTATACGGTATACATTTCGTAAGCTTTCAAATACTTATGTTTCGCAAAATCTAAGTTTAAAGATTCTAATGGAAAAGATTCGTTTCTAGAATTACGAAAATGTATATTCTGAACTTTACAATGATCAAAATAACTTGAATCTCTTTCTTGATTATCATTCCTATCAGTTTGAAAAAAGGCAATCACAAAATTAGGCATATCAAATTCACTTGAATTAAATTGTGTGGTTAAATCAAACTCTAAATATTTGCCACTAACTGATTTCTGTAAACATTGATATGTGTTGAAGGAAATAGGAATCTTACCTTCTTTTAACATATTAGATTTTAGCAAGGTAGCATAGTTAGGTTCATAATTAACAACAGGCATTCTTAACTCCATATTTGCAATCTTAACTTTACCTGGATGTAGTTGATCATTCTCATATGTTCCATCTTCCTTTTTTGTTTTCCAAATAGCAAATGCATTATCATCAGAACCACTTCTTTTAAATATATATTTTAATCCACCTTTCCACATAGTATCTTTATAATCAGAACAAAAGCCTGGTAAAAGTCTTAATAGAAATACTATTTCTTCATCTGTTCTTCGCCATGTAATTCCTTCCCATCCACATTCATCATAATGATTTGCTTCTGGTTTTGAGATCGTGCATGTGTTTATAGCTGTCGAAGTTAAACCGGGATAATCTATTATATCCAATATTTGTCCATGTTTACTAACTTGAATTTGAGAAAACAAATGTGGGAAGAAATTATTAATAAGTCTAATATTTTGACCAGTAGTATATTCACCATTAGCATCTCTACCTCTAATTTCAAAAGTTAAATAAATATCAGCAAAATAAGGATGAACAAACCTATCTCCAACATCTATATCAAACTCAATAGATCTATTTGGTTTATTTAAATTTTCGATTGCTTTTGATTAGGTTTAAAGGATTGTAATTCATATGACTCTATCTTATCCATTTATTATAAAGAAAAAATATTTGTAATCGTTTATGAATTAAAATCATAAAACAACTTAAATATAACTTCTCCAAATATCCTTATTCCTATTCACTTGAGTAATGATTTCTACAAAACTATACCCATCTGTAAACATTTTTAACACTATAATGCATAAATGCCCACAGATCACCTCGTTAAAATGTTGTATACGGCTGCTATTGTACTCTTTATTATGACCAAGATATTTTACGAGTGTTTTTGGCGGATTACCTCCAAATGAATCAAACACATACTTTCTATTTCCATCTTTTCAATAACAAATCCAATTTGTACCTATATTATTAGACGTATCAAAATTAACAATACCACACTCATTCTTCCTTGGTTGTTTAGGCAATTCATCACTCATAAATACACCCCTAAAATTTCTTATCTTAATTTTTTTAACAAGTTGTATTAGGTCTAAATTACTTAAAGGGTTAATTTCTTTTTTTTTACTGTTTTGGATTTTACGTTTTTTGAAAGCTTACCACCTTGTTTTTCTTCCATTGCCAAGTTATGTCTCTTTTGTTCTTCTAATTCCTCCTTATTCTTTTTTACATCATCTACAGTCTTAGCAATAGCAGCAGCACCTCCAGCAACAGAACCTAGAGCACCTATTATAGCTAAAATTGTTGGAAGACTAAATATAAAACCTCCATAATGAATATTGTCTTTACTCTTCACTTCTTTAATTATTTTTTAAGTTGCGGTATAGAAAGAGATAACTGCATATCTCTACCTTCTTTAATCTTCTTAGCTTTATCATTTAACTGTTGCTTGGATAAAATGTGATTAATATTTAATTGTTTAAGTTCCTCATTAGGAATCGTAAATGATAAACCTTTTAACTGCATATTTATTATATAATTAAAAACTTTTTATAAAAAATTTCCATAAAAAGTACATATGAACCTAAATCTAAAAAATGCTTATAAACCTAAACCAAACCTTACTTTTGTATTCATAGCTAATGCAGTTCCTAAAGCTGGTAACCGTTCTGTTATTACATCAGAATCTTTAGCAAAAACTCTTTCCCAAGCATTATTTTCTAATTCTTTATCAGCAACATGTCTAGAAGCTGTATCTTTATTATCCCTGTAGTAAATATCATGTTCTTTACAAGCTTCGTCTAATAAATTTATACCTTTATCACCTCTATCTAATCTTTCTTGTAACTTAGTAAAAGGCCCACAAAATTTATAGCCTGGAATATAAAATTCTTGTATTCCCTTTATGTTAAAAATCCTATTCATTAATCCCTTTCCATACTTCTCATTATTCCAAAATTTTGGTGGCAACGTATTCAATATCCTTATCAAATAACCTATACCCTTTGGATCATTAGGAATAAATTGTGAGAGTTTAGAATTTATCATATCCATTATGCCTACTTTCTCATTATAAAGTTATCATTTCCAGATTTTTACTCTCCATCAATAACTATTAATCGATAAATTAACTTTCTCACATCACCCACCCATATGTATTGTTTTGGTAATTCATTATAGATCTTTATTCCCTCTCCAGACTTTGGTGTTATCTTTTTTGTTGGTGTTGGAGCTAAAGTTGGTTTTATATATGTATCCCAAATAGGTTTAATAATTTCTTTATATTTTTCGCTTCTACTAGATCGTTGTTTTCTTGTATTTCGATCATTGTTGTGAAATGCTACATTAGAATCAAAAACTACTTGTTTATATTTTTGTAGGTCATCATCATTATACTTTTTTGGATTATGTTTTGTTAGTAATTCCCATAAACTTTCTGTTCCTGTGTAATGTCGATTATTAATAACTAAATCATCACCATGAATTTTAACTTCTGCATCTCCTATCATATGTATGATTTTCCCATCATCATCATATGGGTGTATTCCAAAACTTTTATCATCTCTAGTTGCATAATATTTCGAGGCAATCCTACCAAAACGAGAAGTTGTTAAAGGCTCTATTCCTTCTACTTTATCTTTAATTCGTTTTTTCATGTGTTTTATTTTTTCTGTTATAGGCGTATCACTTTCATTTATAGGACTGTCATACAAAGGTGGTGTTTCTAATAAGCTTGAATCTACTCTCACACTTTTATGTACAACTGGAACTAACTATTGAATTAGATGTTTATTTTCTTCTGCTACTTTTGATATATCTTGCCCTAAATATTTAATTGCATCAATAACAGGCTGATCTTGTTCTTTAAATTTCTCAGACTTACTTCGATCAATCCTTTTGATTTCCTTAAATCTTTTAACAAGTTCTTTTTCTAACTTTATATATTTCTTAGCTTCAGCAACATTTAACTGACACATTTATTATATAAAGAAAAAATAAAAACATAATAAAACAAACACATAATACAACACAACGTAACATACACGTTCACCTATGTTCATTCTACGTTTAAGTACGTTGAATCATGTTCAGGTATGTTTGTTTGCGTTTGTTTACGTTTAAGGTTGACTTCATCTAGGTTCGTTTTTAATTCACTATACATTTAAAAAGTATTTAATTTTATTTCTATATTTACCATTATTGGTTTTTCTAGTCATATCTTTTGTTAAGAAACCATACACTTGACTCCAACACTTGTTACATAATAATAGTAATTTTTCAAACGACATATCAGATCCAACAAACTCATCATATATATGTTTTAAATTTACATTGTCCTGTCTAAAGATACAAAGAAAGTTTAAGTTATCTCTAATTAATAGTTTTGGCAATTTAGAATAGGTTTGTCCAAGATAGAAACAGTTTAAACCCTTATGACGACCTCGAGTAAATTATTCATTAACATGGTTTTGTTCTTCTAAAATGAAATCATCAAACACTACCCCAGAATCGTTCTCACATTGATCTAATGGAATTATATCCTCACCATTTCCTTTTACTATTGCTATTGTGTCTTTAATATTAGATTCTATATCTCGAAAAAGTTGTATTAGTTTGGTATTTAGGTTAATTAAGACTTTTAGAATAGATATACACATTTGCATATTTTAACCATTCAGGTGCTAGCAAGAAATTATCAATCATTAGTGTTGTTTTACCACAACCACTAGGTCCTACAATTAAACATCTTATATCATCAGGTAACAACTTTCCATTTTCTTATTTTTTATAATTTGATCTGGTAACCTTACTTGAATATCCCAATTATCCATTTTAATTATTTATTATATAATAAATGAAAGTATTAAATTTAAATGGAAATTCGTCTGTATTAAACTTATCTTTGCATTATCCATTTGATAATGACTTAGAAGTAGCTCTTGCAGGATTTTATACAACATACTTAACTCCAAACATTACAGAAAAAAATAATAAGTTAACATTTTGTAACTTTCCTGGCTATTCTAATCTTGCAAAACAACTTATAGTTCAACCTGTTTAATATAATTTAAAAGAGTTAGAAGAATATATTAAACCAAATCTTCCATACTCCACCGATGTTTTAAAAGATATTAAATTTACTGAGGATAGAAGGAAAAACAGAGTTAAAACATTTAGCAGATTGTGTGATAAAACCTTAGATAGCATTAACACTGTATTAGGTTTTAGTGAGAAAAACTTGATCAGAAGCATAGAACATGTAGGAGATAAGGTGCCAAGGTTTCATCCGTTTGATACTATAAATATTCACTGTGATTTAGTAGAAGGTATGATTTTAAAACATAATGATACAACACACAACGAAACAGATTTAATAGCAACATTTAGAACAAATGCAGAGTTTAGAGAACCAATCATATATGAACCTAGACAAAATATATTTTTTCCAATACATCACAACAAATTTAATAATATAAAAGTTTCAATTCGAGATGAGAATGGTGATTTGATTGATTTTGGTGGAGCTCGTATAACTGTTTTACTTGCTGTTAAATAGATATAAATTTTGTATATAATAAATATGGATATTTTTGGTAATGTTAAAAGTAGAAAAAAGGATATTAGTGAGGATAAATTAAATAACGTTGCTAATGTAAGTCAACTTAGATCATTAGAAGCCAATATTAATAGTCAATTAAAGAACGATAGAAAACGGTTTGAAGATGTGTTGGAAACGTTACAAGACACATACATCAAGAAAGAAAATGTTCAAAAGATTAGGATGGATACTACTAAATTGATTATGCAGAAAGAAACTATTCAGCTATTATGTCGATTTAGAGCTAAAAACGTTAAGGATCCTATCTTTAGAATGTCTAACCTTCCTAATGGTTATAAATTTCTTTATAATGGTAAAATAATGCATATGAATTTAAGACTGGATAAATACTTTCGAGACATATATTTAGGTGATACTTTGATTGAAAATTTACCTTTTAACTTTAATAAGAACGATATAATTACGATTAAACCAAATAAAAATTCTGCTATGGAGGAGGGACAATTATTGTTTGTTGTAATGTATATAGAAAGAGAGCTTTCATAAAAACATTTGCTATACAATAAATATGGATATCTTTGGTAATGTTAAAAGTATAGTATTAGGTAGTGATAAATTTTAATTATTTTCTTGATTTTCTATACAATAAATAATGATAATGTATTGTGTTAAATGTAAGAAATGAACAGATACGAAGAAAGATACCATTAGGATAGAACAAACAAAAAATGGAAGATATATTAAGAAAGGTATTTGTTCTGTATGTGGTGTTACTAAGTCTCAATTCGTTAAAAAGCCCGATTGACTAGAAGAAGGTAAAGGTATTAGAGAAGACATTATAGAAGAAATTCATAAACCGGCAAGGAAAAACTATCCTAGACTAAGTGTTGTGATTAAAGGTATTGATGATCTTTGGCAAGCTGATCTTCTAGAAATGGATAGTGGAGTACTTAAAGGTATTTCCAAAATCAATAAAGGGTATAAGTATCTACTAACAATAATAGACGTGTTCTCGAAATATGCATTTGCTGTTCCTGTTAAAGACAAGAGTGGGAAGAATGTTACTGAAGCATTTGAATCAGTGTTAAAAGTAAGGAAACATAATAACTTACAAACAGATCAAGGGAAAGAGTTTTACAGTAAAGAATTTGAAGATTTGATGAGAAAAAACATTATTAATCATTACTCAACATATAGTGGTAAAAAAGCTTCTGTTGAAAGATTTAACAAAACACTTAAACAAAATATGTGGAAGAAATTTACTGTTCAAGGTAATTATAAGTGGTTAAAAATATTGCAAGGTTTGGTTGATGAATATAATCACAAAGTACATAGAACAATTGGTGTGAAACCTGTAGAAGTGAATAAGAAAAATGAGCATGTGATATTGAAAAAAATGTATAAGAAAGAATATAAGTCAGTTAAGTTAAAGTATAAGATTGGTGATTTGTTTTTATAAGTAAAATTAAAGGTTTGTTTGAGAAAGGTTATACACCAAATTGGTCAGCAGAAGTGTTTGTTATTAATGAGGTTATACCATCTAATCCGACAAAATATAAAATTAAAGATTTAAACAATGAAGAAGTTAGAGGAAGATTTTATGAACCAGAATTATTAAAAACTAAATATAATGATGAGTATTTGATAGAAAAAATATTGAGAAAGAAAGGTAATAAAGTGTTAAATGGTTAGGGTTCGATGATTCACATAATAGTTGGATAGATAAGAGTAATGTAAAATTTTAAATGTTATATTTTATGGTTTAATAATTCACATAATAATTAAATAAATAAATAAATAAAAGTAATGTAATATTTTAAATGTTATATTTTATGGTTTAATAATTCACATAATAATTAAATAAATAAACAAACGTAATGTAATATTATAAATGCTTTATTTTATGGTATAATAATTCACATAATAATTAAATAAATAAAACTAATATAATATTATAAATGTTATATTTTATGGTTTAATAATTCACATAATAATTAAATAAATAAAAGTAATATAATATTATAAATGTTAAAATTTATGGTTAGGGTTTAATAATTCACATAATAGTTTGATAGATAAGGAAAATGTTCTAGTGTAAATTTAATGTGTTTAACTTTTATGAATATTTTCATAAAAGGTAATAAAGTGTTTGTTAAATCGTTAGGGTTTAATAATTCACATAATAGTTAAATAAAAGTAATATAATATTATAAATTATATATTTTATGGTTATTCTATAAAAGATAATTAGAATAAGAAGGTGAGTGATGAATATGAATGTAATAGTGATGATTATGATGAGTGAGATTTTGAGAATGATTTAGTTTTTATCATATTAATAGTGACTTTGATGAGGTGATCCCATAAAAGTCGTATACTAAGACAACACACTAATATATGTAGACAATGACAGGGGTGTACAAATATTAGCAGTTGTCTTAGGAAAATGAGTATGCTAATGTTGGTATATATAACATGAAAAAATATTATGAAAATGATCTAAAACTGGTGAAGATAAAAAACGATACAGTATTTTTCTAAATAAATAGGATGAGTATATATAATGTTAATTTTACTGGTGAGGAGGTGAGGGAGATGTCGATTACAAAACTAAAACTAATATGTAAAGTCAAAAAATCCGTGACTATAGCTCTTTAAATAAGAGTGAATTAATAAAAAAATCGAACAATATCAAAATGAACCAGATGAATTGAAAGTTATATACACAATGAAAGTTGATGAACTAAAAAATCATTGTAAAAGGAAGAGGATAACAGGTTATTCCAGATTAAGAAGGGCTGAACTTATTGATCTTATTAAACAACATGAAGATGAACAAAACAGATCACAAATTAGAAATATATTTCCATTTAAACAAGATGTTTTTGAAGAATCGAAACCACAGCAAATACCAATTAAAGTAGAAACAAAGGAAACAGCAATATAGAAACGATTACAAACTATCACAATTGAAAACATAGGAGGATATAAAGATCCGGTGAAGTTTTTAAATATAAGTTGGAAAGTTATTATTAACAAAATCAAGGAAGAATTAAAGCACCACCCACTTAAAGTCAACCTTGTATTCATTTGTGATTATATTAAAGATAAAGAAGTACAAGAACGCAATTTTAAAACTATGAATGAAAGAATATTACAATCAAGTGACCTAGATGAATATATAACCCATGCTAAACAAAAACTATGTAGAGAAATGGAGGAATTTCAAGGTAGAGGATCAGGATGGTCATTACATCAAATTAAACATTTAGAATCAGACTAAATAAATATGTACCATTGAGAGCTTCTTCCTATATTGATCTTCCTAAACCAATTAAAGATAAGAAAGCAGTAGTGAATGTTCAAAATAAAGATAATAAATGTTTCTTGTATTCTATTGCAAGTTATTTAAAACCTATAGACCACCAATCACATCCTCAACGACCTTCACATTATACAGAAATTGTGGATGAATTACGAAAGAAATATTGTAATAGTATTGAATTTCCCGTACAGTTAAAAGATATAGTAAAGTTTGGAAGGAGAAGTAACATATCCATTAACGTGTATAGCTATGATGATGAATATAATATATACCCACTTCAAATCACAAAAAATAAGCAGGAAAAACACGTCAATTTATTATATGTGAAAGATGAAAATAACGATCATTTTTGCTGGATAAAGGATCTATCGAGATTAATAAGAAGTCAAGTAACAAAGCATAAGGAGAAATTGTACTTCTGTGATAGGTGTTTAACAAGACATTTTAGAAACGAGATATTTTACAAGAACATGAGCTATATTGTAAGGAGCATGAATCTGTTAGAATAGAACTTCCAAAACCATATGACAATCAAATACAGTTCCAAAATTATAATAGATAATTCAGAGTACCATTTACGATACATGCCGATTTTGAATGTTTGTTATGTAAAATGGAAGTAGAACATAATTGTTCTAAAACTGTGAAATATCAAAAGCATTTACCAATGAGTTTCTGTTATTGTATTAAATATTCAAATGGTGTGTATAAAAGTCCTGTTAGTTATATTGGTTTAGATCCTGCAAAGGTGTTTGTGGAGAAGTTAAAACAAGAAGCAATAGAAATAAAGAAAATATATAACAAAAAAGTTAAAATGAATGACCTAACTAAAGATGAGAACGAGATATATATAGTAATGCCTATAGTTGTCATATATGTGAGAGAAACTTGAATGATTTACCACCAGCAGTTGAAAAACAAATAAATATGTTAAAGAAGAAAATACAATTCGCTAAAGATAATGATGACATGATTGAAAAGTTAAGAGAATGGAAAGATCAATTAGGAAAATGTTTAAAGAATATAAATAAAAATAAAGCAAAAGTAAGAGATCGTGATCATTTAACTGGAAAGTTTAGAGGTGCAGCTGACAGTTATTGTAACTTAAGCTATCGATATCCTAATTTTATTCCAGTATTTATTCACAACTTAAGTGGTTATGATACTCACCTGTTTGTTAAAGAACTTGCCTATGATAAGAATGAAATAAAACTAATTGCAAACAATGAAGAAAAATATATAACATACTCGAAATATGTGAAAGTTGATAAAAAGAATGGGATTAATTTACGATTTCTAGATTCATTTAGGTTTATGACAAGGAGTTTAGCAAATAACCTTACAAAGGAACAATATGGAGAAACGTCAAAGTATTTCCCTAATGATTTATTAGATTTAGTAATTAAAAAAGGTGTGTACCCATATGATTATATTGACTCAATTGAAAGATTAGAAGAAACAAAACTACCTTCAAAAGAAATGTTCTTTAATAAACTTACTAAAACCCACATCAGTGATGATTATGACTAACTAACTAACTCTATGGCCTATGGAACCCGGAGGTTCAGTGCCGCGTTCACAAAAGCTCTCCACTGACTTCTATCCTTAGCTAATTGGATCCAGTTTCTACTTTGTATTCCTATCTCTGCGAGATCCATCTTAATATTATCCTCCCATCTGCGCCTAGGTCTTCCTAATGGTCGTTTTCCTATGGGTCTACCAGTCAAGACTTTGACAGCGTTTCTACTTTCTTCCATTCTAGCTACATGACCTGCCCACCTAAGCCTCCTAGACTTGACGACCCTAACAATGTTGGGTAAACCGTATAAACTATGTAGTTCCTCGTTATGAAGCTTCCGCCATTCCCCATTCTCGTTCCTCTTGGGTCCGAATATTCTTCTCAGGATCCTGTTCTCAAATACTTTCAGTCTATGTTCTTCCCTCAGAGTAAGCGACCATGTTTCGCAACCATACAGAACAACAGGCATGATTATCGTTTTATATATTTTAAGCTTCAAATTCCTCGACAGAATTCGCGACGACAAGAGATTTTGAACCGAATAGTAACACGAATTCCCTGCTTTTAGTCGACATTTAATTTCTTCGTGAATATAATTTTCGTCTGTTAATATTGATCCTAAATATTTGAAAGTATCCACTTTATCAAAAGTATTATTTAATATTTTAACGCCTCCACAATTTGCCGTATTACGGTCCCGACGCACTTCCATGTATTTAGTTTTCTCTGCATTTACTTCTAAACCCATGTCCCTGCAAGCGTTTAATAATATCTCTGCATTTATTTCTACTGTTCTCCTATCATCCCCTATTAAATTTACATCATCAGCATATGCCATAACCTGGTGAATGCCGTTCAACTCTAGGCCCTGGTTGCTATCTTTGATTTTCCTTATGGCGTATTCGAGCACAAAGTTAAATAATAATGGCGACAACGCATCTCCTTGTTTCAGGCCATTTTCGACGTGGAAGCTCGTGGACAAAAATTTTCCTACCCGGACTTTACTTTGGGTTTCACTTAAACATATCTTAATTAATCTAATTAGCTTTCTCGGTATTCCAAGCTCTGTAAGAACGTTGTATAATGTTTCTCTCCTAACCGAGTCGTAAGCCTTTCTAAAATCAATAAATAGTTGATGTACCGGGGTATTTTATTCCCACTTCTTTTCGAGTATTTGGCGAATGGTAAATATTTGGTCGATAGTTGATCGATTTCGTCTAAATCCGCACTGATAATCTCCAATAATTTCATCTGCGTATGGGGTCAATCTTGCTAACAGAATATTTGAAAGGATTTTATAGGATGTTGACAGAAGAGAAATGCCTCGATAATTATTACAGTCAGTTTTGTCGCCTTTCTTGTGAATTGGAACAATGATTGACTCTTTCCACTCTTGTGGCAATTCTTCCTTGTTCCAGATAAGGAGAATGAGTTTGTGTATCTTGTTCCACAATTTTTCGCCTCCAGCTAAAATTAACTCAGCCGGAATTTCATCTACACCCGGAGATTTGTGTTTCTTTAATTTCTTTATAGCGGCTTCCACTTCTATTCGATTGGGTTCTGGAATATACGGTTCTGCGGTGTGTATCTCCTTTTCTCCACGCACATTAGTTTTTGGCTGCGTGTTCAGCAAATCGTCAAAGAAATCTTGCCATCTATTTGAGAGGCTATCCGTATCAGTGAGAACTGTTCCGTCAGATTTCTTTAATATATAAGCACGAGGTTGATAGCCTTTCTTAAATTCGCTGATCCCCTTATACATGTCCCGAATATTTTTATTTTTACTATTATCTTCAAGTTCCTTAATTTTAGCTTTCAAAAAATCCCGTTTCTTTGTTCTAAAAGTTTTGGAAGTTTCCCGCCTGATATCTGCGAAATTTTGTGTAGTTATTTCATTCGGATTTTGTAGCCACCGTAATTTTGCCTGTTTTCTCTTCTCTACTAGTTTAATGCATTCTTGGTCGTACCATGGTTTGTTCCTACGTATTTCCGCGTGTCCCAATTTTTCTACTGCTGAACTTTTAATGCTATCTCTAATTTCAATCCAAGTATCCTCAACACTAGTGCACTCCGAGTCTTCTAAAACCGAGAATCTATTCGAAACTTCAATCTGGTATTCCTCTCTTACCTGGCTCTCTTCTAATTTCTTTAAATTAAATCTCTCCGTTTTCGGACCTTGAGTGTTACCTTTATTCAACGATAATCTCTCCCGTATTATCGCTGCTACCAGGTAGTGATCAGTGTCACAATCAGCCCCTCTAAACGACCGGACGTCAATTATGCTAGATTGTCTTCTTCTATCTACTAAAACGTGATCAATTTGATTATGTGTTTTTCCGTCTGGTGATGTCCAAGTGTATTTATGAACGTCGCGATGTGGGAATTTTGTACTCTTCACGATTAGGTTTTGGGATGTTGCAAAGTTCACGAGTCTAACACCGTTGTCATTACTTTCCTTATGCAAACTTTCGTTCCCTATAATCGGTTTGAAAATATCCTCTCGTCCTACCTTCGCATTGAAATCCCCTAATAGAATCTTCATATGGTATCGCGGGAGTTGGTCAAATATCCGTTCCACTTCTTCGTAAAAACTATCTTTTATATCGTCACCCTTATCTTCAGTTGGAGCATGTACATTTAAAACAATAATATCACACCACCGTCCCTTAAGAGTAATAAAAGAAAGTCTGTCAGTAACAAATTCAACCCGTTTAATTGCTGGTAATATTCGTTTGTGAACGAAAAACCCTGTTCCTAACTGGTGATTTTTATTTCCTTCCCCGTAAAAGAACGTGAAATTTCCGGAATTCTCAGATCCATTTCCTTCCCACCTAACTTCCTGAACTCCTACTAAGTCCATCCTGTATTTCTCTAACTCACTCGTTACAGATTTTAATGCGCCTGCCCTATAAAGACTTCTAATATTCCATGTTCCAAATCTCATGTCCATTTTCTTTTGCTGATGTCGTGCCAAGTTATCAGTCCTTGTCCGAGGCTTTTGTGAATGTTTCTGAACAAGTACGTTTTTTTACAGGATGAGGGTGTTAGCCTTACCCAAACCCCCAAGCTGGAGGACCACTCCTAGTCGTCTGTCCGCGACTGCTTATTCAGTATATTCGCAGCTAACCTCTATATCTAGAGGCCTTCTCCTCGATCCGCAACCTGAGGACGCGCCATGCCGTGGTGACAGGAACCCACGTTACACGGGATGAAGATGAAGATTATGAGCATGCGAAAAATATTTGGAAGTCATTCAATACTAAAAATCTAGGTGAATATACAGAACTTTATAACAAAACAGATGTATTAATATTAGCTGATGTATTTGAAAGTTTTAGAGATGTGTGTTTAAAAGCATATGGTTTAGATCCTGCTTGGTATTTCACTGCTCCTGGTTTATGGTGGGATTCAATGTTAAAGATGACTAAGGTCAAACTAGAAATGTTAACTGACTATGACAAAATATTAATGATAGAGAAAGGTATAAGAGGTGGAATTTCACAATGTAGTAAGAGATATGTAAAAGCAAATAATAAGTATATGAAAAGTTATAACAAAGACGAACCTTCAAAGTATTTAGCTTATCTAGATGCAAATAATTTATATGGATGGGCTATGAGTCAATACATGCCTTACAAAGACTTTAATTTGGTTCAACCTTACACAAACATAATGAATATTCCAGATGATTCAGAAACTGGCTACATATTAGAAGTTGATTTAGAATATCCAGAATACTTACATGATAAACATTCAGATCTACCATTAGCTCCAGAAAATATGTGTCCACCAGGATCGAAACATTCAAAATTATTAACAACGCTTTACAATAAAGAAAGATATGTTATTCACTATAGAAACTTAAAACTATGTATGTCACTTGGGATGATATTAAAGAAAATTCACAGAGTATTGGAGTTCAAGCAATCAAACTGGTTAAAGGAATATATTGATCTAAATACAAATATGAGAACAAGAGCTAAGAATGATTTCGAGAAAGATTTTTACAAGTTAATGAACAATAGCGTATTTGGTAAAACAATAGAAAACATTAGAAAGAGACCATCTATTACCTTAGAATGTGATCCAATGAGGGTGGAAAAGTGAATAGCGAAACCGAACTTTGATTACAGAACAATATTTACTGAAGATTTGTGTGTGATACATATGAAAAAAGAAAAACTGACCTTCAACAAACCTATATATGTTGCTATGAGTGTGCTAGATTTGTCAAAACTATTAATGCATGACTTCCTTTACAACATTATGAAACCTAAATATGATATTGATATAGGCTTATGTTATATGGATACTGATAGTTTTATATATGAAATTGATATAGATGACTTCTACAAAGACTTAAAGGAAATGGTTGATCTATTTGATACAAGTGAATATGGAAAAGATAATCAATATGGAATACCACTAGTAAACAAAAAGTATTAGGAAAGATGAAGGATGAAAACAATGGTAAAAAAAATGACAGAGTTTATTGGGTTAAGATCAAAGATGTATGCCTTTAAAGTTGAAGATAAAGAGAAGAAAAAGGCAAAAGGAATAACGAAATGTGTAGTAGCAAAAGAGTTATAATTTAATGATTATAAGCGAACCCTACTCAATGATACGAAAACATACAAAAATATAAATCTAATTCGAAGTTGTAAGCATGATGTGTATACCATAGCTGTAAATAAGTTAGCATTAGATTCGAGTGATGACAAAAGATATATACTAGAGGGTGGTGTAAGTACATTAGCTTGGGGGCATTATAAGATATAGTTAAAATGTAATTATGTGTAGTGTAGTTGATATGTGTTAGTGAGTAATTATGTGTGGTTTAGTTTTAAGTAAAATTTAATTAACTTTTATGTGTAGTGTAGTTGATAAGTGTTAGTGAGTAATTGTGTGTGATTTAGTTTTAAGTAAAATTTAATTAACTTTTATGTAACTAGATTTAGTGAGTAATTATGTGTGGTTTAGTTTTAAGTAAAATTTAATTAACTTTTATGTAACTAGATTTAGTGATTTTTTGTAACCAGATTTAGTGTTTTCTCATTTTTGTAACTAGATTTTGTGATTTTTGTAACCAGATTTAGTGACTTTTTCATTTTGGTAACCAGATTTATTGGTTTTTCATTTTTGTAACTAGATTTATTGATTTTTTGTAACTAGAATTAATTATTTTTTGTAACCAGATTTAGTGATTTTTTCATTTTTGTAACCAGATTTAGTGATTTTTTCATTTTTCTAACTAGATTTAGTGACTTTTTCATTTTTGTAACTAGATTTAGTGATTTTTCATTTTTGTAACTAGATTTAGTGATTTGTTGTAACCAGATTTAGTGATTTTTTCATTTTTGTAACCAGATTTATGAATTTTTCATTTTTGTAAACAAATTTAGTGTTTTTTCATTTTTGTAACTAAATTTAGTGATTTTTTCATTTTTGTAACTAGATTTAGTGATTTTTGTAACCAGATTTAGTGATTTTTCATTTTTGTAACCAGATTTATTGATTTTTTTATTTTTGTAACCAGATTTAGTGATTTTTTTATTTTTGTAACTAGTTTTAGTGATTTTTTCAATTTTGTAACTAGATTTAATGATTTTTTGTAACCAGATTTAGTGATTTTTTCATTTTTGTAACCATATTTATTAATTTTTCATTTTTGTAACCAGATTTAGTGATTTTTCATTTTGTAACTAGATTTAGTGATTTTTGTAACCAGATTTAGTGATTTCTGTAACCAGATTTAGTGGTTTTTTGAAGTCAAAACCGATTATAACCAGATTTAGTGATTTTTTGTAACTAAATTTAGTGATAGAAGGTGTTAGAAGTTATTAAGAGTGAGATAGAAGTTATTTGATATGTGCTAGAAATTATTTGGGAGAGAGGACGTGCGTTAGAAATTATTAGGGTGTAGATTTTAATTATTAGAATTGGTTAAAAGTTATTGGGGGGTGTGCTAGAAGTTATTGGGGATGATGAGGTGACGCAGAATCCCCATCCCACCCCTTCTCGCAAATGTTGATAAATTGGTGAGACATGTATCTTCTAGCATTTACCTAATCTAATTGCTTTATAACATTTATAAATTTAATGTGTTCATAATATCAGCAATAGAGTCAAGTTGAGCAAATCCACTTACATATAAATTTAACCCTAGAAATACCAAGGGGGGTCAATTTTGCCAGCGCGTCTTTTTTTGTTCAATTTGAATACCTTAAAATGTTTTACGGATTCTCTTTTTTTTGTTATTGTTACTTTTGATTAGATGATAATTTTTGAATTTTTCCACCTATGTTTAACCCTTAAGGGATCTTGGCTTTTTAGGCTATTTTTTAGACTTTCAGTCAAGCAGCTACTGCATCGTTACTATTTATCCTAGGATCATGGTTCATACCTCATTCTCTTCAGAATAGAGTTGGCTTTCAAGTGGTATCACTTGCATGCTCATACCATATACCAGAAGCGGGAAAAATGTCAAAGTGAAAATTTCGGAGAGAAAAATTTATTCCTCGAATTTTTGCCCCCCTGCCCCCCACCCTGTGTGAACGTAGCCATCTAAAAACAATCTAATAAATAGTACTTGGTATACTGAATGTGTGTGCCAAATTTCAAGTTTCTATCTTAAAAAGTAAGGGCTGGAGAAATTTTATCAAAAATTCCCACAATGCCCCAAATTACCACAAGAAACTATGATCTCAGGGAAAAAATTCCTGAGACATCCCTAATTACCATAGGGACATGTGTCACCCATATTCTCTTATGAATAGAACTGCCTTTCAGGCGGTACCACTCAGATGTCTCCATCATGTATCTAAGGCGGGAAATTCCAGAAAAAAGGATTTTTTTGGTCTAAATTTCCCTTTTTTCAACTTTTAGCCCCTCTGGAACACCCTATTTTAACGCAGAAATCTGAAAAAAGAATCTGTTAAATGCTACTCGGTGGACTGAATGTTTGTGCACAATTTCAATCTTCTAGGTGCAAAAATAAGCCCGCCAAAAAAAGAAAATTCAGATAATTCCCCATGTTACCCTATACAGAAGTATATTTTGAAAAAAATTCACTGAGACGTCCCTAATTAGCCTAGAATAATAATTGGACCGTCATTGTATTCAGAATGGAACTGCCTTTCATACGGTATGACTCACGTGTCCCCATCATGTATGTGAGGCGAAAAATCCTGAAAACGGGATTTTTGGGTAAAAATATCCCTTTTTTCAACACTTTGTCCCTCTGGTTCCCCCCTGTTTTAGCACTGACATCGGAACAAAAAATCTGGTAAATACTACTAGATGGGCAGAATGTTTGTGTAAAATTTCAATCTTCTAGGTGCAAAACTAAGCCCGCCAAAAAAAGAAAATTCTGAAAATTCCCCATGTTACCCTATACAGAAGTATATTTTGAAAAAAATTCACTGAGATGTCCCTAATTATCCTAGAATAAAAATTCGACCGTCATTCTCTTCAGAATGGAACTGCCTTTCAGACTGTATGACTCACAAGTCCCCATCATGTATGTGAGGCCGGAAAATCCTGAAAAACGGGATTTTTTGGGTAAAAAGATCCCTGTTTTTTAACAATTTGCCCCTTTGGTTCCCCCCTGTTTTAGCACTGACATCGGAACAAAAAATCTGGTAAATACTACTTGGTGGACTGAATGTTTGTGCAAAATTTCTATCTTCTACCTGAAAAAATAAGCCCGCCAAAAAATAATAAACATAGGCTTCATAAAGGAAAATTTCTATTTCAAAATTATGACGTCATCACCTCCTATGTCTGGACGCAGGACGGTCTGAAACAATACATAATGTCTTCTACAATGTATCTGGACTTGAAAAACAAAAAAAAACCGGACGAAAAAGCTCAAATAGAAGAGATATAACGCAATGTACGATGAAAACTGCGTATCGTACAAAATGTACGATAAGATCCCAAAGGGTTAAAGCAGTGTGGTTTTATATAAAAATATATACATGTTGCGCGGGCTGATTTGACCCCCCCCCCTTGGTCATAGGTGCTACCCATTCTTTTATTTTTCGATGATTTCTTAATTTTGATTTTTTGTCCAAAATTTAATTCTTAATTTAAACTATATTGAATTTTCCTTTATATAAACACTCAGCCTTACATAGAGCCGGCCCTAAAATACCATGATATCTTTCTGATTGGATAAGATAACCAAATGGTCATGAAAGTAAATATCGATTTTATACAAAGTGATACATTACTCCTGCTATCTAGTTGTATTATCAACTGACTGTTAGCAATCCGATATATACCAGAGGAGGATTGTAGGATAGATATTGTCAGTAGAAGCAGACAAACAATTCTACAGGTACCGTTAGGTACTATAATTAATATAGAAAGTAATGGTCTGTGTTGGCAGTCGGTTGGGTTAGGTTATTAGGGTTTGATGACCTTGTTACGTGTATTAGAAAGTTGTTATATTTCTGTTTTTAGTTGTGCTGACATGGAAAGGTCATGTGTTCTTTTTCGAGTTTGTATACGTGTGTGTAGAGACTTTATACTGGGTATTTTTAAAAATAATAATAATGGAAATTTGAATTAAATCTGTTGATACGTCATTCTGAGAGAATAAAAGATTACACGAACAATATGTGAGAGAGAATAAAAGATTACACGAGCAATATGTGAGAGAGAATAAAAGATTACACGAGCAATATGTGAGAGAGAATAAAAGATTACACGAACAATATGTGAGAGAGAATAAAAAAGATATTCTCCTAATATATTTAACGGTTCGATTTCTATGAAATCTCATAAAGTGGTAGGAAATTGTTTTATTTGTTAAAAATAAGAAGCTCAGAACACTTATAATGTGTGACACGCACTGGGATCGAACCCGGGACCCTTAGCACCAGAGGTGAACGCTGTATTGTACTGAGAATAAACCTGGTACCCTTAGCATCAGAGATGAATGCTGCATTGTACGGGGATTGAATATGGGACCCTTAGCAACAGTGGTGAATGCTGTATTGTACTGAAAATGAGCCTGGTACCCTTAGCACAAGAGATGAACGTTGCATTGTACGGGGATTGAATATGGGACCCTTAGCAACAGTGGTGAATGCTGTATTGTACTGAAAATGAGCCTGGTACCCTTAGCACAAGAGATGAACGATTTATTGTACGGGGATTGAATATGGGACCCTTAGCAACAGTGGTGAATGCTGTATTGTACTGTAAATGAGCCTGGTACCCTTAGCAACAGAGGTGAACGTTGCATTGTACGGGGATTGAATATGGGACCCTTAGCACCAGAGATGAATGCTGTATTGTACGGGGACTGAACCCGGGACCCCAAGCACCGGCGATGTATATTGTATTGTACTGAGAATTATTGCAATTCTCACATGTAAATTGGCGAGAAAAAAAACATATGGGAAATACGAAATGTGTGTATGTATGATTTATTCATCGTTTTATTGATTTGTTTATTCCTTATAGTTAACTCCGTGTTTACAGCCAAGTTTGAAATACGGAGCGAGTGAATTGTTCTTCCGTCTCTGAGAGAAGGCTGTCTTAGAATGAACAGCGTTTTATTTTTGTAAATTCCATTATTTCCGGGTCGTTGCCTTACACGCTTTCACCTTGCTTACGTTAGAACTATGACTTGTGACACGCATGTATAGAGTGTCAATGCACTTTCTAATTTTATTTCCGCTTGTACTGGAATAACCTTAGACACTTTCTCTCTC
The DNA here is from genome assembly GCF_964235325.1 of Thermobia domestica. Taxonomy (NCBI): domain Eukaryota; kingdom Metazoa; phylum Arthropoda; class Insecta; order Zygentoma; family Lepismatidae; genus Thermobia; species Thermobia domestica. The sequence continues at coordinate 74,267 of NW_027656574.1, forward strand.
TTGACCATGAGAAACTGTCTGGCGACATACTGAAATATTTTTCCATTAACGATGTTTGTCACTGCGATACTTATCTGCAGTGATGAAGAAGACAGATAGAAATTTTATGTTTCTTCCCCCTTTAGAAGATGTATTTTTGTGGCAATATCTGATTTTTGGCAGAATATCTAATATCTGATGAAAGTTTTACATGTAAGCATTTTTCCTTAATTAGATGAAAACCGTACATAGCCTGTCCTGAATGTTGATCGATCGATACCCTGTCTGAATGAGATTTCTCCAGCGGTTGACGAACTTGAAAATAAGAAATTTTTAGATTTCTCGCTGTGGCAATGAATGAATAAACGATGTTAGCGGACATGATGACTTTATTTATTTATAATTAATGAAATCGGGTTGAAAACCCGGTGAAAACATGATGCTTGGGGGAGGGACATAATGAAATCCTTATATATATATATATATAGTATTGAAATAAAGTTTGTTATTATTGTTTTTACACAGTTCCATAGTGTGTGTGTGTTGATCTTTTGTGTGTTGAACTTTTTTTCGTCAGTGATTTTAACAGAGCGAACTCTGATTTTTTAAGGTGAGAACTTTTTAAATGCCATGTATTATTCACTTAATTATAATGAAAGTTTTTTTGAATAATTATTGAAAAACTACACGATTTGCTTCTGAGAAACATTATCCGGGAAATAAACCTACGACCATTTTTTGTAATCATGCAAGAGGGACATTATTATTATTATTATTATTATTATTATTATTATTATTTACGGATCGTATGTTATACTCTGAAAAAATTTATTTGTGAACGTTTTAAAATCGGTGTTATTTGCATTTTTTCATGCATGGTACACAAGCTAATATCAGCTACGCTGTAAACTATTAAAATATTTTATTGGTTCGTGTTATTTAAAATAACACTCGTTTTTAAAATATTTTATTGGTTTGTATGCCAGAGCATACTCGTAATAGCAGCTACGCTGCGAACTATTAAAATATTTTATTGGATCGTGTTATTTAAAATAACACTCGTTTTAAAATATTTTATTGGGTCGTTTGCTAAGCAAACTTAGAACACTTGCAGTGTGAACCTACAAATAAAAGGCCTAAAGACGGACCATTTACTTGTAGAGTTTTATTTGCTTAATTATAGGATGCTTAATTACAATATGTTTGATTCATTTGTTACGATTTTTTAACTGTTATACCGATCACTTTAAATCAGTTATACCTAATATATATATATATGTACGTTGTACAGATGGGACTTGAACTGTTTAAGTAAGCTCATTTGCCAATAGATGGCATACTACTACGCTTTGGTAATACAACTGATAATCTTTTTTTAGGAACGCAAATGTTTGAACTAAGACTAGTATTTGCAGAAAGAAATGTTTTAGTCTTGGGGGGGAGCGCTTTTCCCCAACATTATTGTGTTTTAATAGTAAATATTACTGAATGTTAGCCACATAGCGCAAACAATAGCTTTAATGCCAAGAAAGAAAATTTTACGGAAACCCCTAAATACATTGGTTATTGAACACTGTTTTTGACTTGAAAACCTGTTGTATATCCGCGAAGCAAAAGGAAATGATGTACTCCTATTTGTACCATGTCCCTCAATGAGGGGGCTTTTGCCTGCCAGATAGATTGCTTAGATTTTAACAGTATTATAGCAAAAAGAGAATTATGTACGACTATTTGTAGTATATTTTTACAAGTAACGGGAGCCCTTCCCCCATTAGTTATGGGTTCCTCTAGATTTTAGCAGTATTGTATTACAATGAAGCGAATTGAAATTATGTATGAGTATTCCTATTTGTACCATGTCCCTCAATGAGGGGGTTTTGCCTGCAAGATAGATTGCCTAGATTTTAACAGTATTATCTTATAGCAAAAAAAGAGAATTATGTACGAGTATTGTAACACATAGCTATAACTGGCGGAGGCCCTTCCCCCTTAGTTATGGGTTCTTCTAGATTTTAGCAGTATTGTATTACAAGGAAGCAAAATGAAATTATGTATGGGTATTCCTAACATGCTCCTATAACTGACGGGGGCTTTTGCCTGTTAGATAGATTGCCTAGATTTACCAGTATTATAGCAAAAGAGAATTACGTACGAGTATTGTAACACATAGCTATAACTGGCGGGGGTCATTTTCCTTAGTTATAGGTGACCCTAGATTTAAACAGTATTGTATTACAAGGAAATTATGTAGTCCTATTTGTAGTATAACTGGCGGGTCCCTTTCCCATTAGTCACAGGGTTACTTAGAAAAAAAATGAAATGAAATTTTTGAGTTCCACGGTTATGCCGGTTAGGCTAAAGGAGACGGTGATAATTTTATTTGTCGAACAATATGTGAGAGAATAAAAGATATTCTAATAAATTAGTCGGAGCAAATTGTATTTTCGAACTTGCAAAATAAATCGTTTGCTGTGCAAACTCGTTGTTAAAAATAAGGTGTTTGAACTAAATATGGGAGCTAAAATAAGCTCTTAAAAGTATATAGGAAGTGGGAGGAAACGAGAGAACTCCCGAGAAAAAAACCCATGGACACGGTGTTTGTCCACCACAATTTATAAAAAAAATAAATCCAAACAATGTTTGTCATGAAAATGTTGAAATATTTGGTATCGAACCCGGGACCCCAAACACCAGAGGTGAACGCTTTACCACCGAGCCACCGCGGCCCCCAGGCTTACTTAGATTTTAACAGTATTATATTATATTATAGCAAAAAGAAGAATTATGTGGGGCTGTTTTTTTACCGGTTCCCCATTAGTTAGTTCATACAATTGTGGGTTTTTCTGAATAGGTAATAACATAATGATGATAATTATGTTCAACTGAAGGTCCATATGTGTTGGTGGGTCCCCCTTAGGGATTTGTAATATAATGAACGTTTGGTGGTTTACTGATAGAAGAAGAATTAGCTATGACCTCACAAATTATGTTTTATTAACAGAACACAACTGCGAGAAGGGTACTTATTTAATGCTATCAGTAGTATTTAATGGCTAAAAAGAAATATATATATATCATACTTTACCTTTAAAATATAAATATATATTCAGGACTAATAATAAATACGTCAACACGATGCACGGGTTAAACTAAACTAAAGTTAATTTAAAATTTCTCCGACAGATGGCATAGAACCACAATTTTCTATTATAGTTGATTTTGTATTAAAGTAATGAAAACAAATGATTGAAGAGAATTATATAATAATTAGTATGGGGTTATTCGATGAAAGAAAGAAAAAAAATAAGTATAGAAGAAGAAGAAATGTAATTTTACTGTTTTAATATGGTTATTGAAAACACATACACAATCTTATTTATAAGTTTAATATTGATATAGAGATGCATAAGAAAACTGATATACATTTCGTTTGTTCATTTATGACCGATTCAAGGTTTGAACTAGAGACAATGCTTATATGACGCGAACGTATTTTATTTTTAATAATCACTTTGTTTGAGTTTGTCCGGGTGGAAATTTGATTTATATAGAGTGAAAAATAAAATAATAACTTAATTTGTTTAGTCTGTCATATTTTGAGGGAAATGGCGTGAAAGATATATTTAAATATTGCAGAATACATTTGAATGTGGGAGAATATTTTATAGCTAACTGGATTGGAGTGACATTGAATAAAACCCGAGATTAAATATAATACTTATTATTGAAAATTAATTTCCGACCCTTTGCAGGGTTGTTGCTGTAGGGCATTTAACAGTGGTTTGTTTATACGCGTAAGCGCACCTGGGATTTGAACCCGTATGCCGCTGTTAAGGTGACTTTGCTTATACGTGTAGGCCCGCTCGGAATTTGAACCCACGCACCAGTGTTAAATTTATGCGGAAATTAAACCCGCACGCCGCTGTTAAGATGACTTTGTTTTTAAGCGCGTAGGCTTGCCCGGGATTTAAACTCGTACCTCAGTGTTAGGTTTACGCGGAAATTAAATCCGGACCCCAGTGTTAAGGTGACTTTGTTTATGCGGGTAGACCTGCCCGGAAATTAAAATTGTACGCCTTAGCACGAAAGGCAATAACATTAAAAATTATGACACGCGAAATTTGTACTTGAGAACGGAAATATGTTTGCAGTAAAGATGATGATAACTTTAGTGAATACGGTACCATGGTTTTGTTTGCACCAAAGGCAGAAGCATTAGGGGTTAGAACATGTCGAACCATTGGAAATTAAATTGCGATTCACTTTAACAAAATGCACCATTCTTAACGTGAAACTTTTAGGATACAACCGGGAATTGAATGCGTGTTTGTTAGCAGCGTTTATTAAAATATATGACCATACTGTAAGATTTAATAATAGTAGCTTAATTTCAGTTAATCAAGGCGTTCAGCAGCATTGGTATATGAAACATGAACCTATTAACTAACAATTATTGGAAAATAAACTTGAAAACTTCGAGACGTATGCTATTGCCTAAGTTAAATTGATTTTGAGTTTGTTGTTGTTTCGTTCAGTAGTATGGGTTTATGAGACGTATACCTACATAAAGTGAATTGATTTTAAGTTGCTATCCCGTTCAGTAGTATGGGTATATGAGACGTGTACCTACATAAAGTGAATTGATTTTAAGTTGCTATCCCGTTCAGTAGTATGGGTATATGAGACGTGTACCTACATAAAGTGAATTGATTTTAAGTTTACTGTTTTGTTCAGTAGCATGGCTATATGAAACTAGTATTTTACCACCACCGGAAATTAAATCCGGGGCAGTTTGTACCAATAGCGTGATTATTAGCGTTAATCACTATGTTAGGCTACACAGGATCACTAGACATGATTTAAGAGTGATATTTTTCTTATAGGTTTTTTCAGAACAAAAAAAACTGAAAATTAAACATATATCTCACACAAATTTAAAACTTTGCTCCTGGAAAAATTTTTTAGCACTAATTGGAACCATAAAATCCACACCGGAAATCAGATATAACTTTTTACATAGCGGTCAAATTTTTGTGAAGTTAACCCCTTTAAAATTATACATAAGTTGTCCAAGTTAAACATTGTAATTGAGTTTGTGATTAGAATAATAGAATTTTATTATTGTTGATTATAATTGATGTCATTTTGGTGAAAATAAGTTGTACTAATAATACTTTTCTTTATTTTATTTTAGAAAGATGGAACCGCAGCCAAG
>NW_027656575.1:0-79340 GCF_964235325.1 Thermobia domestica
CCATCGGTCTATCTGTCAACACCAGGAATATAATACCTACACAAGGAATCAAGTTGGTTCCTTAGTTGTATATATATATATATATTCTTATTATTCTCTTTTCTCTCCTTTTTTTTATTTATTTATTTATTTATTTTTTTTTGTAGCAGGGTTTCCGACCATATATGGATTTAAACTATTTTGTACTTCTCTATACTACTCTTTTCTCTATTTATTTCTTCCTATACACATAGATGTATTTACTTAATTGGTTAGGTACCTATTTACTTATTTATTTATTGATTGATTTATTTATGTATTAACATAACATTTCTTTCAGAAAGCCTGCATCAACATTGAATTTCACGTTAGAAGTTCCTACGCCTATCGCAATAACTTATTAAAATAACATTTTTAATTTGACTATGCAGTGTGGGATGATCTAACAAAATCGATCAGGTTTGGAACTAGAGAACTTAGATAATATAATTTCATTCGTTCAACATTAACTTTCTTTGGCTGATCTTCCTCGTTTACATTTAAGAAATAACCCCGGCTTAGTTGCCAAATTTCTAATGAAGACTAAATCATTTTCCTTTTACGTATGGGCTTTCCTACACCTATCTTTTTTTTTTTTTTTTGCTTTTGTTTTTACTGCTGACTAATTAAGGTCTTTTGAGCTAGTTTTCTTATACGACTAAGATTCTTTTTCACGAGTTTCCCATACAGGGTTCGACATGGTGTCTCGACTTCGATACCTAATACAGCCTTTCTACCAAACACCAATTCAAAAGGAGAATAAGGATGGTGTTCGTGTCTCGCAGTATTATAAGCGTAACAAGCAGTTCTAACAAATAGAGGCCAACCTTCTGGAGAAGTAGACACATATTTCTTCAATTAGTTTGCCAAATTATGATCATATTTTTCGACTATGGTCTGATATTCATCAAGGAATCTAGTAATAGATTCTTTAGGACTTCCTTTAAATTTCGGCAATTTCAATACCGGTACACTGGCTACTCGATCTCCATTTTCTTCTCTTGCACTTGATTCATCAAGGTTTTGTCTATTTTCTACTTGGGGTTCTTTCGGAGGGGGTGAATTAACTTCTATTGCCTTATTCTCGTCTAAGGGTAATGAATCCTCTGAGGGAGTTCCACTTCATGATTATTTAAAATTTCTTGCCTAATATTAATATATAACAAAAATTCAAGTGCGTTATCGACAGTGGGGGAATATTTCATTTGAGGAGGGTGAGAAGCAACTTGCGGATATGTAGGAAAACTTAGATTTTCAATACACGGTTCTTCATTTATAAACTCTTTGAGTTCTTCACCTGAGTCATATGAGAAAGGACTCGGTGTTAGTACGTCACGTGCAGTCTTTTCCTGATAGAGCTCCTTCTTTGCCAATTGTTTAATTTCGTCTTCTGAATCACATTTACTTGATTCAGGTGGTGAATTTTCTGGGAGTTTACCTTCCAGGGGTTTTTTCACGTGAGGTGGTATATCAAATGCAAAATAAACTTAATCCTCCACTATTTGCTGCTGTTCTTCTTTCTTTAAAGGTGTTGACGCTAATTTAGGGTCAAACTCAAAATCACTCGTCATAATGCCAGGAGACTCTTCGGATGAACTTTCTGCACCTTCATTAGAAGTGTTAGTAAGTTGTTCTGGCTTAAGGAAAATTGTGCGTTTCGCGACTACTGGTTTATATTGTGTACTGTCCAAAGGAGTCAAGGATGGTATTTTATTACAAGTTTCTTCAAACTTGGCTAAATTTTTCTTATAACGCTGCGTTTTCGTTATCGGTTGCCTATCCACAGGATCTGGTAAACTACACTGCTGTGGATGGTTTATCCGCGGTTCAAGTAAAGTAGGCGAACTGGCTACTGGGAAACTGGCTTGCTGCACGGGCAGATCTGTTGCTTCTTTTGCCAGGGGACATACTTAGGAGCGCAAAGCCTGCGTAAGCGCGGCTTTCTCAGCAAGAATTTTTTCTGCAATATTTGCAACTTGCTTCCCCCGTTTTTGCAATATACCAAGCATGAAATTTTGGTGGGGATTTCTTAGGTTTGAAAAAGGGGAACCAATGGGAAGACATTTCGAATTACTGTTTTCACTATTTTTTTTTTACTCAAATCAAAAAATAATGGGGGGGGGGGGTTATTTCACTATGAGCAATATAATCAGATCATTAATTTCCATTAGAATCCAAAATAACACAATTGCAGTAATGCGACAATTTACATAATTCACTTAAATTAACATGCACTATGAACATAATATCAAAACCTAAACATAAGACACAAAATAGAAAAGGAAAGATGTCATAGCAGCACCACAAAATTTTTCGTCCCGAAAAAAAGAAAAAGAAAGAAGAAAAGCTATGGACGAGCCCCCATTTGTGACGATGTGCAGACTCTTTTTAATTATTTAGCTCGTTTTATTCCACCGTAATATAGAGATCTGCTCACGCTAATTCTGTAGCGGATGTCACAAAGAATTATACTTGAATTACACCATGATTTTCATGGGAAAAGTGGTTTAATCTAGGGGAATGACAACATTATTTATAAAAAGTAAGTTTATTACATAACTAAAATGGTAATATATAACAACATTTGATTTAGTGATTCAACAAAAGTAATGGAATATCTGATAGTTCATTTGATAGATTGATACCTTAACTTATATATATATATATTGATTGACAGGCTAGAGATTGAAATATTAAGTTAGAAGAAACGGAAGATGAAATACAAGTATGTGACAACAGTTCGTAATCTTGAAAGTTTTATGGTAGGTACACAATTCATTTTGAAGTACCGCATGACATCTCTAAACTTGAATTTTATGATGCATCAAGAGATTATACATACCTTATGGTAGTATTCTTGTAACTCTTAGAAACTTTGACGATGATTCTGTCTGGCCACAACCGACGTCTCGAACCTCTACACCCTTGCACCGGAACAAGTGATCAACCGTTTGAGACCTTGAGGTTCTTTTATATTATTCTCGAGGGTCACACCCAAGCCTCACATCCGTCGGTACATCCGTTTTATCATCTCCACAAATATGGAAACTTATTGCTCTTTTGCATTTTGATTGGCTCTTAGAGACTGCCGCACCCAAAATACGTGGCGTGACACACATGTGCATACGTGTACTGTCACAGCCGGAAGAATTAAATGGCGTGATCTCTAGACTTATCTATAGATTCATATCTATATAACCAATTTCAACATATTAATGCGGTGTCACGTTGCCAAAATCATGATTATGTATCCTGTAGGATAACTATGAGTAACCTTCGACATGTAAACTTCCTACAAAATTGCGCAGCAAAAGCAACATTAGTCACCTTCAGAAGGGTTTACGTATTTCCTTTTTTTCTGTTGCTAGCCTGTAGCAAGTCAAGAGAGAAAAATGTCTTTTAAAATGCATATGAATCAAAATTATATTTTTCAATTCCTTCAATAAAGAGCAATGTAACCATATTTTTGAACTCAGCGTCACAATTATAAGTGCCTTTTCACATGTAGTGCATACCTCTCCTAAAACAAAATCCTAAATACGCCACTGCCAACAAGTACCTAGGTATTTGAAAAACTTGCATGAGAGATACAACAGTACAAGTACAAAGTGTACAAATTGTGAAACGATTTGCAAGCACGCAATTGCTACAAACTTGCAGAAAACTTCGGAAAGCAGAAATATTGCAAGATTGGTCCAAGAGAAAAATACACTTAGAGCAAACTTGCATTCTATCTGAGTAAGCACGCTCAAAAAAAAAAAAAAAAAAAAAAAAAAAAAGCTTGGCCCTGCTTATAAATAAAGAAGCGTCTTTGCTTCCGAAAAACAATGCCTATTTTTTTTATTTTTTTCCTTCAGAGGAAAATGTTCCCTACACTGTGTATTTCTGATTTCAATTAAGTGCCTTGGTTTTAATTTAATGGATCAAATGAATAGGCGTAGTACCACCTTATCATTAGCGTGTATCCCAGAAGTTCTTTGACTGATGGAATTTCTGCCCATTCTTACGTCTGGTTTCCGCTGACCGTAGGTACACATAACTATGTAATATTATTTCTTCTTTCTTTGACGAACTCTTGTAGTAGTAGCAAATAAAACGGAAAAACTGGGGCCACACACGTGAACTGTTATTAAAGAATATAACTACCATTCCATGAATGAATCAAGAATTTTAAATCGTATCTACCTGTTCTTTTCGTACTTCCATTTTTTCTAAGAGTTCGTCGCTCCCCTATCATCAAGTGCTACTATTAACAGTGAACTGTCCATGGCTACCCACAACAATTATGTCACAGTCTGCAATTGTCCATTGTACACAAAACGACCAAGGATGTTCTTTTTTTTAAGAATCATTCATACCTGCACACACAAACGAGAGAAAGAAGATCAACATGCTTGTATTAATGCCGGTAGTTTGTTATTTATTTAATATTCGATCGCTACCTGACCCATTAGCAAATAAACAATGTTGAATACTAGAATCAAAGCTAATTATACTGGAAGTGTGCAATTTTAAAAATCTACCTGTTTGTAAAGTGTAATAGAATCCTAATAGTTTGTCGTCATTTAAACGTCTACAAAAATTATATCTTCTGTACCACATTGCAAGGTTGGTTTCCAGCACAGGTGGACTCTTTCTCTAAAATAACACTCAACCTCACTTCGGGTCACAAACTTTTCTTAAACTCACCCACCCTTATGCTCCTACCATTCCTCCACCTTACTTGCCCTCACCCACATACGCCTTCACCATTCCTAAACCTCACATCCTCTCATCTTCACGGTCCCTCTGTATCACTATCAGTCAACCTCACTTCCTTAATCTCAAGGTCAATCACCCCTCAACCTCACTCGTCCTAACCTCATGGCCTGTGATTATCGCTTAATCTCACTCGCTTTAACCTCACGACCCGTCAGTACCTTCAGTCTCGCCACAGCAAACCCTTCAACCTCATTCAACATCATGTATTGACTTTAAGGGTGAGTGAGGTTGAGGGGTAGCCTCATGAGCATGCCCATCTAGGTTTCCGGTATTAGAATTCTGCTAAGTTGTTGGTGTTGGTTCATTGGTTGAAGCCCACTTCTCTTTGTGTTTTGATTCCCAGTAGGAGGGTTTCGAATGCGTCATAGTATTTCTCATCTCACATTAAACTATAGGTCTTGTCCTAGAAGATTTGAACGCATCATAGTGTTTCTGATCCTGCATTAAACTATAGGACATGTCCTGGGAGAAAGTGGAACGCATCATAGTATTTCCGATCTGGAGTTAAACTATAGGCATTGTTCTAGAAGAGTGTCGAATGCATCATAGTGTTTCTGATCCCATGTTAAACTATAGGTCTTGTCCTAGGAGAATGTTAAATACATCATAATATTTCTGATCTCACATTATTCTACAGGTCTTGTCCTACAAGAATTGAATGCATCATAGTGTTTCTGATCCTGCGTTAAACTATAAGTTTGGTCCTAGGAGAGTGTCGAAAGCATCATAGTTTTTTTCTGATTACACGTTAAACTATTGGTCTTGTCCTAAAAGAGTGACGTATGCATCACAGTGTTTCTGATCTCTTGTTAAACTATAGGTCTTGTCCTAGGAGAGTGTCGAAAGCATCATAGTGTTTCTGATTCCATGTTAAACTATTGGCCTTGTTCTAAAAGAGTGACGTATGCATCACAGTGTTTCTCATCTCTTGTTAAACTATAGGTCTTGTCCTAAGAGAATGTCGAAAGCATCATAATGTTTCTGATTACACGTTAAACTATTGGTCTTGTCCTAAAAGAGTGACGTATGCATCACAGTGTTTCTCATCTCTTGTTAAACTATAGATCTTGTCCAAGGTGACCAGACGTCCCGTTTTAGCCGGGACAGTCCCTTTTTTCCACCGTTGTCCGTTTTTATCTGATTCTCAAACGGGACGCCTAAATGTCCCGTTTATAAGCAAAAATGACCCAGGTGTCAAGTAATTATTATTCAAAATATAAATGGTCAATGTAAATTCTACACTCTTCCGTACTAACACTTATTGAGAAGATTCAGCTGTGTCTGGAACTTCTGAATGTTCAAATGGGAATTGAGTGTTCTGTGCTTCAAGTGGAAATTGAGTTGGAATTTTGAGTGTTCAAGTAGTTAAAAGTATTGTTGGGTTGTACTTAAGTTAGAAACGGTGTGTTATCATTCTTACTTGTATATTTTGTAAATTGAAAACACTGCTGAGTCCCAAAATGCAATGTAGAAGTCAGATATATATATAACCCTCCCCCGGGCGCCGATTCGTATGCGTCTCGTTTTTGAAAGTAAAAGTTTTGGTCACCTTGATCTTGTCCTAAGTGTCGAATGCATCATAGTGTTTCTGATCTTACATTAGATCAGATCTTGGGACGCTAAGTTTATATCAGAAAGTCGCTTATTGGCATTTTTAATGATTTTCTCTGATACGTTGACGTTGAAACGGAGGACATAGGCATGCACTCAAGAAGACTTTCTATACCTATGCATGTGTAGTATAGTTTGGAACTCTTCAAAGTGCAGCTTCTTTTCTTGTTAATACAATAGCAATAAGGTGTTTAAAGAAAAAAACTGAATCTGACTTTACCGTGCAGACTAAAATAAACTCACAACATGGAGAAGACGTTCAAATATTACAATAAGCTAAAAGAAAAAAAAAATATTTCGACTACAGAATTAGCCAAAATTATAGCTAAGATAAACCGTTGTTTAAAACTAACTAATCTACATGTAAAAATTGCCAGATTTAGCCATAACAAAGCTGAATTGACAACACGAAACTCATTTTAGAAGTTATGTATTACATTATTTTGCAGAAGTTACCGGCAACAATGAACTACTCAAATTGCTGCCATCTTTGGTGCGGTACCAAAACCCAGAACATTGGAGTAGCATTGTTATATATTGTTGTGTGTTTATGATCCCATAATGCACTTTTGAAACAAGTCCATACATACACTTGAAGCTTGTGGTATTTCCATGTTGGTTAGCACATACTTTCGTTGCTCTTTTTTTTTTTTTTTTTTTTTTTTTAAATGTAAAAGGCACACAGACAGAGCTCGGCAATTTTTAAGCGTCGTTTGTACACCAGTAATGCGGATGCTAAGAACTAAAATAACACTTGATGAAAGTATGAACAAGTACCAGCAAGAATATAATATGGATCTGTAACACTAGGTGTTCCTACGTAATTTACCGAAAGAGTAATAATTGTAAGGGTTTCTGTAATTGTACTTCATGACTTTTCTGCAGCATAAATATTTTTTTTTTTATTTTTTCTTTCCTTTCATGGCGTAACCTAACAATGTACTATTATAATATGTGTTACATGCAGCAAATCTGTTATTTGTATTCCAACTGAAAGGGGGTAGTTATTCAGCGTGTTTGCGCAAAAGTATAACATCATGAACTTATCTCCGAGGTCAAGTAAAACGGAATTTCAGAGTTAGTAGTTACAGTTAGTTAAGGTATACACTTTTATCCTATGCTACTACTCCCCAGACTATTATAGTTTACGTGAAGAAAAAAAAAATACTGTATCTTCTATATGATAAGTGTCTACTGACACGATACCGTTTCTTTATTTTAAGTCTTACGATTTAAAAAAAAAAATGCACGTTGTATCGATATCCTGCAGTCTTTAATTTTCTTTGGGCTACGTCTATTATCGGGCTTCCTAAAGAAAGAAAAAAAGTTGAACCATTATTTATATTTTGATGACGTAATCGCGCCAGTGTAACAGTTCAATGAATGTATTTTTAATCTGTTTGTTTTTAATATTATTATTTCCCTTTTGAATCATATCACAAATAATAAAGACAATTTTTTATTTTTTCTCTTTGTAAATGTCGACGTGATGTTGGATACTACGAAAGCCAAAGAGAACAGATTCCATTAACCTGTCTTCTACATGATGGCGCAGTGCGTGCTTGACTTTTCGGGCGGGGCTAAAACAAACTGCCGAGCCTTTTTGTACGCACCCAATGTATGTTTGTGTGCGTTTGTTATATACATATGCACGTATGTGTGTATTTGTGTATACTTTTTTCCCCTTCATATCTTCAGACATGCTTTTATCACTAGAAGGATTTCCTGTCGATATTTTTGAACAAGAAAAGCTAATATGTCAAACACCCGTATTTATATTCCGTACTCATACGTAAGTTAAATAAAGTGTGACGCAGACAGTACTGTTGATAAAGTAAGCCTGTAGATAAATTTATTTTTATTATTATTATTATTATTATTATTATTATTATTATTATTATTACATTCCTGTAGCTGCAGAATACCCTGATAATAAAACTCGGCGGTCGTGGATGCAAAGAAGTTCGTGAGTGTGTTCCGCAGGTCTCCCTCATTTGCGAAGGATCTCCCACGGAGGTGGTTGTCAAAGAAATGGAAAAGGTAGTAATCTGTTGGTGCAAGGTCTGGTGAATATGGTGCATGCCACTGTTTCTCAGCCAAGTTGCTGAAGAATCTTCCGGGTCATCTTTGCCACATGTGACTTCGCATTGACCTTTGCATTTCACCAGTGCCCGCTCCTTCTGCCGCAATGTAGTGCACCCTAGCTCTCGGCATAAATATAATGGAGCTTATAATTTTACTCCAGGTATGTCGTATTTCATTTCTCGGTAACCACCGGCCGCATCGAAACCAAAGGGCCTATTCGATTTGCTATAAAGACCCTATTGTGTCACATGATCACGTCAAATGTCACGTTGGATGCTAAATCGAGTCTGAAGAATCCAAATCCAGATGAGAGATATTTCAAGCACATAATCGCCGCGTAGGGCGCCCTGGGTAATTCGAAGAATATGCATATACTTTATCGTTATTGTTGATTTTACTCAAACAACTTGACTTTTGACTAGGGATGGCCAGAACCGGTTCCTGGTGGAACCGGTTTTTGGGTCTGAACGGACCCAGTTCTAGAAGATCCGGTTCCGGAACCGTTTTTTTCGGATCCGGTTCCGAAACCGGTTCCAGAACCGGTTCCAGAACCGGTTCTGAAAACCGGATCTCCGCGAACCGGTTCCTAGTGGAACCGGACCTTTGTGGCCATCCCTACTTTTGACAATGTTCTATCAATATTTACCTTATGTGCTATACATTTTTTTAAAACTCTTCATTATGTCTTTGCAATAAGCTTTCAGTTAATTTTGTTCATTTATTAATGTTCAAGAGTATTCATTTTCAAGAGTAATTGCAAAAGTTTTATTTTTGAGTACTTTTTTTAAAAAAAAAAAAAAATTCGCAATATTGAAATTTGTCAACTTACATTTTACACGTGTTTCAAAAAAAAAAAAAAAAAAAAAACGGTTACAGTACTACTAAAATTAACCTAACACAAGGATTTATGTTTTTTCCCAATTTTTCCAATTTTCCGTGAAAAAACGGGGAAAATTGTTTTTTTTTTAACAACAGATTCAAAGTTTCCAGAAATTTTACAACACTAATCGCAACTATTACCGTAATTTGTATCGAATCCATGTACCCCCACTGGGAGGAACTTGCGTTACCCACTTGGAGACAAAAGAGTAATTATTGTTAGTGTTATTAATTGCTCATATATTCTGAAACCACTAGAGTAAAAAAGTTGGCAGAGCTAATAATTGTTTGTGCGGGAACAACATTGAACATGCTTGGAGTAGGGGGAAATAATACAGGATTCATATAAGGAGACCATGTTATTTTTGCCAATAAGCATTATAAAAAAAAAACTGAAACGACATAAAAAAAATGCCAGTGTACAGACTGGAGCACGTAGTACACACATAAGTAAAAGTAGACCTTAGCTTCCGTTCGACATGGTTCAAAAAAACACCACCTCCTGCTGAGTCTTGCTTTATGCTTACAGAGAACAAATTAACTCTGAAAATTACGTATCTTCGTTGAGTGTATACAAGTTAACTTGCGCCATTCACGAAAGAGACAAACCAATAATCAGTTCTATAATTTATGAAGTGTAGAACAACATAACTATGCTTTCGTTTTCTTTTTCTTTTTTTTCACTTTCGAGAGACGTTAAAAGTGAACACCCTTGTAACACTGGAAGAGTTCGAGATCTACTCTTGTCGAAATGAAATTAAATGAAATCTTTGAGTTTAACGTCCCGTAAGGCTAAGGGAGACGGTAATTAAAGCAAAGTGAATGATGATGGAAGAATTAGTGGAATGAGAATCTGGGAGAAAGCAAGAGTATCCGGAGAAACCCCACGAACACGATGTTGACCACCACAAATTTACTTGATCGAAGATCGAACCAGGGACCCCGTGCACCAAAGATAAGCGGTCTACACGCTGAACCATCATGCACCATTCTACTAGGGATGCGTACGAGACAAGATTTTTGACTGTCTCGTCTCCAAAATGTGCTGTAAAAGTGATGTCTCGACTCGAAAAGTATATATTTCTCTATTGAGAAAGCCGTGTCTCGACTCGAATTTTGTCAGGAAAATCCTGTCTCGACTCGTCTCGTGCACATCCCTACCTTCTACTCTTATTGAAAAATTGCTTTTATCATGGATATCCGTCCAACTGTCCATTCTCAGGATTCTTTTCGAAATGAAATGAAAAAATGAAATCTTTAAGGTTAACGTCCCCACGATTATGTCATTTAGACCAAGGAAAACGATGATTAAAGCAAGTGAATGATGATGGAATCATTGGTGGAATGAGAATGAGGGAGGAAACGGGAGTACCCCGAGAAAACCCACGGGCACGATGTTGTCCACCACAAACATACTTTGCCGTGGATTGAACCAGGGACCTCACACACCAGAGGTAAGCACTCTTTACTGAACCACGACCACTAACATTTTTTGTTCATATTTCTTAAAATTAAAGATGATGATTTACGAGCAAAAATGAACTTTTCTGGAAATATTTTCTCGAAGAAACGTCTTTAAGAGCGTCATACACTTCTGTCGGGAAAAACTCAGAGAGAATATATACTATACTGAAAGAGATTGAAACCAAAGGGATAAGTGAGCTTAAGGCGGTCAATCTAATAAGTAAGAGCGAAGTAAGAAATATATTTATTTCTTAGAATGCGGTAAAGGTCAGTTTTCTTAGCGCCTAATCAAAGTCCGTATTAATAAGCAAGTTTTCATTAGAACAAATTTCAATGTCCAAATATCAATGGAATTATGTTACGATATGCTACAATATATTATCATACACAAAACTTTCAAAATAGCAAGAATAGACTCTAATGGAAATTTAGAGGCTAATTCTTTTAAACTACAACATACACCTTCTAAGTATACCCTGTAATAGAAATTTAGAAACGGGTTTTATGAATAATATTACAATGTTCTCTTTACAAGTACAAACCTTACAAAAATTTAGAAAGGGATTGTATTAATAACATTGCAGTATTTTCTTTCCAAGTGCATTCTTTATAGAACTTAAGATAGGAATTTTATTAACATTACAATATTCCCCTTGTAAGTACATCCCTTACGGAACTTTAGAAAGTAACCTTATCAATGGAAATTACAATATTTTCCTTGTACTTATAATACTCCCTAATTAATAACATTACAATATACCCTTTGTAAGAACAATCCGTTATAGAAGTCTAGAAAGCAGCTCTTTACAAGTACATTCCATACAGAACTTTAGAAAGGAACTCTATTAACACAAACTACAACGTTTTTCCTGCTATTATTTCCCTAATGAACATTCAAAAGATTTTTTAAATGTAACATTAAAATATTTTCTTTGTAAGTATATCCCATACAGAACTTTTGAAAGGAATTTAATTAATATAAACTATATTTATTTATTTATTTATTTAACAATCACCAGATACAGCTCAGAGGCCATTTTACGCTGGATATCCAACAACAACAATATAACAACTATAACGTTTTCCCTGCTATAATACCCCTGATAGACATTCAAAAATGATTTTTTTAAATGACATTACAATATTCTCTCTGTAAGTACATCCCATATACAGAACTTTAGAAAGGAATTTTATTAATACAAACTACAACGTTTTTCCTGCTATAATACTCATATTAAACATTTAAAAAGGAATTTAAAAAGAAACATTACAATAATATGCTCTCTGTAAGTGCATCCTTTATAGAACTTTAAAAAGGAATTTTATTAGTACAAACTAAACGTTTCTCCTACTATAATACCCCTAATGGACATTCAGAAAGGATTTCTTAATAAACATTACAATATTCTCTCTGTAAGTGCATCCTTTACAGAATTTTAGGATGGAATTTTATTAATACAAGCTACGTACAACGTTTTCCCTGCTATAATATTCATACTGGACATTCAAAAAAATTTTTAAAAAAAATAACACTACAATATTCTCTCTGTAACTGCATCCTTTATAGAACTTTAGAAATGAATTTTATTAATACACGCTACAACGTATTCCCTGCTATAATATACATACTGGACATTCAAAAAGGATTCTTTAAAAAAGTAACATTACTATATTTTCTCTATAAGTGCATCCTTTATAGAACTTCAAAAAGGAATTTTATTAGTACAAACTACGTATTCCCTGTTATAATATGCCTAATGGACATTCAAAAAGGATTTTTTAAAATAACATTACAATACTCTCTCTGTAAGTGTATCCTTTATAGAACATTAGAAAGGAATTTTATTAATACACGCTACAACGTTTTCCCTGCTATAATATTCATACTGGACATTCAAAAATGATTTTAAAAAATAACATTACAATATTCTCTCTGTAATTGCATCCTTTATAGAACTTTAAAAATGAATTTTATTAATACAAACTACAATGTTTCGCCTGCTTTAATACCCTAATAGACATTCAAAAATGTTTTTTTTTTTTTAAATAACTTTACAATATTCTCTCTGTAAGTACATCTTTTATAAAACTTCAAAAAAAAACTTCATTAACGTAAATCGCAATATTTACGTTGCAGATGCCCAGTAATGGAAATTGAGAAAATAATTTTATTAATAACATTAAATGTTCACTTGTAAGTACCTGTACATGCCATTAGAGAAATCTAGAAAGCAGTTGTATTAAGAGTTTTACAAGTTTCAATACATTGTTTTTATTAATACATATCACAATATTCTCCTTCCAAATACCCTCTAATGGAAATTGAGAAAGGAATATTATTAGTAACACTACAATATTTGCGTTACAAGTATATCCCTTAACATGGAAGAAGATAATTAGGGGAATGTATTAAAGGGGCAATATTTTACTAGTAGTGAGGTGGGGGAGAAATCAAATTTTTTCATCCAGTAGAGCAGGAACATATAGCAGGGAGAAAGATTTTTTTCTGTTGTGTTAGACAATCTTTGTGTCTTCGGAACTCGTTTATCATTAGTACGATCATAACAAATTGATACAACAAACCAGACTATTGTATTTACAATACTCTTCATTTTACAATAGAAAAAAATCTTCAATTCATTGCCATATTGACAACAGTGCTGGTAGTGTTAAGATATCACGATTTCATGATGATCCCATAATTAGTACACGCTTATTTGTTTGTGAGCTTACATTTCTTTCTTTCTTTTTTCTGAAAAAAAAAATAAAATAAAGAGAAAATAATTTATGTCATTTCCTGGCTGTTACATTACTGAGTTATAATCAAACATGAAAAAAGAGTCAGTGTAATAATGATTAACAAAGAATGTAGCTATATACTTGCGCGTGCCTTTTTTTCGCCCACACAGAAATAGGCGTTTTCACACTTGCTCCCATCTGCCACTCATTTCACGAGCATAATTTCTCAGAACAGTATAAACATAATATACCTTTAAGTAGTACTACTACTTCCTTCCACAGTTAATGATTATGTAGGTTTCCATTATATATATATATATATAAACACGAAGCACAAAAGTATTCACTTACAAAGCAGATATATAAATATAGGTATGCGAGATACAACTTGAGATAGCGGGTAATTAGAGAACAATGAGCAGGAACTTAACCAGTTTAAAGTACTGACAAACAAAAGTTTGCGTTGCCTGCTTTCTTGCCCATTGCACTCCGGGACAGAAGACACGCTAGCATACAGGAAGATACAACTTTGTCGTGCATTTCCGATTGTCAATTTAATTGCTGAATCATGGTTTTAAGAAGAGTAGCACTTTACATACAAGAATAACCCCATCAGAGTATTGGATGATGAATGATTACAGCGTGATTCTCCGCTTGATTCTCGTTTTAGACCAGCGCTTCTCACTTTGACCTACGCTTTACAGTATTGGATGATGAATGGTTCAGCGTGATTCTGTGTTAGATTCCTTTGTAAACCAGCGCTTCCCACTTTGAACTACGCTTCAGAGTATTGGATGATGAATTATTACAGCGTGATTCTGTGTTTGATTTCCGTTTTAGATTAGCACACTTCTCACTTTGACCTACGCTTTGAATATTGGATGATGAATGGTTACAACGTGATTCTGTGTTTCATTCCTGTTGTAAACCAGCATTTCTCACTTTGAACTAGGCTTCAGAGTATTGCAGGATGAATGGTTACAGCGTGATTCTGTGTTAGATTTTCATTGTAAACCAGCGCTTCTCACTTTGACCTACGCTTCAGAGTATTGGATGATGAATAATTGCAGTGTGATTCTATGTTTGATTCCCGTTTTAAACCAGCGTTTCTCAGTTTGACCTACGCTTCAGAGTATTGCAGGATGAATGGTTACAGCGTGATTCTGTGTTAGATTTTCATTGTAAACCAGCGCTTCTGACTTTGACCTACGCTTCAGAGTATTGGATGATGAATAATTGCAGTGTGATTTTATGTTTGATTCCCGTTTTAAACCAGCGTTTCTCACTTTGACCTACGCTTCAGAGTATTGGATGATGAATTATTACAGCGTGATTCTGTGTTTGATTTCCGTTTTAGATTAGCACACTTCTCACTTTGACCTACGCTCTGAGTTTTGGATGATGAATGGTTACAGCGTGATTCTGTGTTTCATTCCTACTGTAAACCAGCATTTCTCACTTTGAACTACGCTTCAGAGTATTGGATAATGAATGGTTACAGCGTGATTCTGTGTTAGATTTCCATTGTAAACCAGCGCTTCTCATTTTGAACTACGCTTCAGAGTATTGGATGATGAATGATTGCAGCGTGACTCTGTGTTAGATTCCCGTGTTAGACCAACACTTCTCACCTTGACCTAGGAGGGCAGTTCTAAATGTTTCTAAACTGACACTGAAATATCGTACCACTGTGATAAGCCATTCATGGCTTATAGAGCCATCTATGGAGGACATAATGTATGAGTTTCATTTGTCTAGTTATGTCAGTTCGTTGGAGACCGTCTTTTGAATCAGTCTTTGTGCGTTGAGCTCGCTAACTGCAAGACAATGCTCCAGTCCACACGGCTGTTTCTACCAAGGCTGCAGTGCTAAATCGGGTTTGTAGGTTAATCTCTTCGAAGATTTAATCTTTCTTTGGAGCCTTAGCAACAACAGCCGTGTGGACTGGAGCATTGTCATGCAGTAGGCGAGCTCAATGCACGGTGGCAGATTCAAATGACTGACTCTGCCTCTGTCTAGCGCAGTTAGACAGTCAAAACTGATACATTATTTCTTCCATAGATGGCACTATATGCCATGAACCCCTTGTTACCAGTAGCGTGATATTTAAGTGTTAGGTCGCAAACTCTTAGTAATATCCTTGTATATCACTGAACCTCGTGTTCACACCATCAATTCAACATTACGCTAACTTCAACATTACGTTAACTCAACCTCAACATTACGCGAACTCAACTTCATAGTCTGATATCATGCTCACATCATTATTTTGAAATGAGTCTCTCTCAAGCTTATTCTCAAACATCATTTGACCTCACGTTCACATCATGATTTGGAACTCACGTTGACTATCTCATGTTCACATCATAATTTCCAAGTCGTGCTGACAACCTCACACTCACATCATGATTTGGAAGTCGCACTGGCTACTTCACGTTCACATCTTGATTTAGAACTCGCGCTCACTACCTCACGTTTACATCATGATTTTGAACTCGTATTGAGTACCTCACGCTCTTTTCGTGAGTTTGGAGTCGACGAGTGTGAGTTCTGAGTTCTTGAGTCTACACGAGTTCATATATTCATGGTATATATTAGAGTTTCCAATTTGACTTACCTTAAAGGAAATTAAGATGTTACCTTAATAGTCCCTAACATTTAAGAAGCAATGGGTTTAACGCTATTACTGAGATGGAAGAGAAAGATTTATGGACCAAAATGGATAGCGGAATCTTAGCAGATAAGAACAAATTGAAAGTCTATAAAGTCTTAGATATAACAAAATACATCAAACAACGAAGAATAAAGTGGTTGGGTCACGTCCAACGCGTGGACGAGGATAGATCATAGATTGCCAGAAAGAATGCCAAACGGAAGACCAGGCGAAAGAATATTGATCGGAAGATCTAGTTTAAGACAGTTACATGATGTAGAACAGAGCCTAAGAGAAATTGGAATTGAATGGTGAAGAGCCAAGGCTGACAATAATCATGTCTGTTGTGCGCATGGTTGCGAAACATGGTCACTTACTCTGAAGGAAAAAACGTAGACGGAAAGTATCTCAGAATAAAATCCTGAGACGAACATTCGCACCGAAGAGGAACGGGAATGGGTAATGGCGGAAACTTCATAACCAGAAACTACATAATTTATACGGTCATCAAGTCTAGAAGGTTCAGGTACGCAGGCCATGTAGCCAGGATGGAAGAAAATAGGAACGTTTTCAAAGTTGTAACTTGCAAACCAATCGGAAAACGTCCAATAGGAAGACCTAAGCGCAGATGGAAGGATAATATTTAGGGATGGCCACAAAGTTCCGGTTCCGGCGGAACCGGTTCCGCAAGGAACCGGTTCTTGGAGATCCGGTTTTCAGAACCGGTTCTGGAACCGGTTCCGGACCTGGATCCGAAAACCCGGTTCCAGAACCGGATCTTAGGAACCGGTTCCAGACCTGGATCTGAAAACCCGGTTCCAGAACCGGATCTTAGGAACCGGTTCCAGATCTGGATCTGAAAACCCGGTTCCAGAACGGATCTTAGGAACCGGTTCCAGACCTGGATCCGAAAGCCCCCAAAGACCCGTAAAGGAGGCATAAAGTTCACCTTCAAAAATAATGCAAAGAGGACCATGCGCTTGTGCCTTCCTCGCCCAGACCCGCTTGTGCCCCCAGAAAAAAATTTTGGTCCACCAGTGGGTGTTTAGCCAAATGAGTTGGCCAGTTTGCCTGTTTAACCAATGAGTTTGCCAGTTACCCAGTTTATTTAGCCAAATGAGACAAGCTGCCGCCGCCTGGGCGCCTGCCTGTTGCTTCCACCGTTTCATCTAGCATACTGTTCACAGCTTGCCAGCAGCTCGGGTTTAGCGTAGGGATGGTCACAAAGTTTCGGTTCCAGCGGAACCGGTTCTGCGAGGAACCGGTTCTGTTTCAGAACCGGTTCCAGACCTGGATCCGAAGAACCGGTTCTAGACCTGGATCCGAAAAACCGGTTCCAGACCTGGATCCGAAGAACCGGTTCCAGACCTGGATCCGAAGAACCGGTTCCAGACCTGGATCCGAAAAACCGGTTCCAGACCTGGATCCGAAAAACCGGATCTTCTAGAACCGGATCCGTTCAGACCCGAAAACCGGTTCCACTAGGAACCGGTTCTGGCCATCCCTAATAATATTACGATGGATCTCGCAAAAATATGAGTACAAAGTTGAAACTGAATCCAGTTGGCTAAGAACACAAGTCAACGGCGAGCTTTCGTGAACACGGCATTGAACCTCCAGGTTCTATAGGGCATAGAGTTAGTTAGTTAGTTAGTTAGTTAGTCAGTTTATAGCCAAGGCTGTGGACAGAGAAGAGTGGAGACATATAGTTGAAGAGGCCAGAGTCCTGCATCGACTGTAGTGCAGAATAGTAAGCAAGAAAATTGAACAGAATACAAAGAACTAATTTGATGTAGTTGATTCGTTTTAGTAGCAACTACAGAAAGCCGGTTAGTTGTGGGACCAAATCAAGTTATTATTATTATTATTATTATTATTATTATTATTATTATTATTATTATTATTATTATTATTATTATTATTATTATTATTATTATTATAGGTTTGGTCCTGGAAATGTTTCTCCCACTTTTCTCGAACTTCGGCTTCCTCTTTTAGCTCTCAACAGTTACTTCTATTTTTCAAATAATCGATCTATTGTGTTCCTGTTCCTAGCTTTCCTTCCATTTTTCTTTCTATAGTACTATGTAGAAGACAATTTCTTCGTAAGATACGCCTAATCCAGTTAGCCTTTCTATGATGGCCTTGCTATGAAGGATTCTTGCTAGAAGCTTCTTCTTCTTTCCTATCCGTTTAAAAACATCATCGTTTGTTAGTCTTTCTGTCCATTTTATCTTCTCTATCTTCCTTCAGCACTACATTTTGAAACTCTCTAAACATTTCTTCTCCAACTTCCGTGATGTCCCCAAGTTTCTGAACCATACTGAGCAATACCAAAACATGGAGCACTTGACCAACTTCTACCTTAGTCCAATATTAGGCCGGCTAGTTAAGAGTGATCTTATCTTGTTGAATACTTCTTTGGCAATGGGTATTTTTGATCTGATCTCTTTAGTACAATAAATATTTCTCGTCAAAATACTTCCCGGATACATGAAATTATCGATCTCTTCAAATTCTCTTTGTTCTATCCTGATCTGTAAGAGCGCGTTTCCACGAGATATTGTCATGAATTTCGATTTTTCGATGTTGATTTCCATTCCATATAGTTTCCCAGTATCAGTTAGTTTGCAATCATCTCCTATAGTCCTTCTTCGGTTTTTGCTATAATAACCGTATCATCTGCATACCTGATCTTGTTAATGATCTGACCCCCAATCTTGAAATATCCAATTCCCATTAAAATTTATTTCCTTAAACATTCAGTGATTGTTGAATAATTAGAACGACATACAACATCCTTGTCTGACTCCTCTTCCAATCTTGATGCATGGGGTCCCTCGTTCGATCCCAGCTCGCACCAAGTGAACTTTGTGCGTGGACAAACACCGGGTACGTGGGTTTCCTCGGGGTTCTCCCGTTTCCTTCCACTTTCTTCATTCCACTATTTCATCCATTTCTCATCATTACCGCCTCCTTTAGCCTATCCGGCATAACCATGGGGACGTAAAACTCAAAGATTTCATTTCATTTTTCCTCTTCCAATCTTCATATTATTGGTTTCTCCTTTATTCAAGCGCAACTTCACTCGTTGTCTTATGTATAAGTGTACAAGTCGAATAATTGAATACAATGCTTAGAATAGAACAACTTAATTTTGAAGATCAGCGAAGTCGCGCAGAAAATAAATATAAAAAAGACGAAAGTGATATTCAATAGCTTTTCAAGGAAATCAAGGATTGAAGTTGCAAATTAGAAAAAAAGTGCATACTCACGTCTGTCTGTGACAGAAGATATCTACGGATAGTAACGTTATAGAAGAAACTGACAGACGTGTATTAATCTAGGCTGAAATATATTGGAAATGAACAGCATCATTTTGAAAAACCAAATATCAATGTGTCTACAGCGTATAATTTTTTATGGATGTATTCTGCCTGTTTTGACATATGGGTTGGCAACGTAGATACCAACAAAATCGGACTTATACTGCGTGCAGACTACACAACGAAGTATGAAGAGATGTAGGCTAGGAGTTACCAGCAAAGATACGGAAAAAAACTCACATACGAGGGGGGGGGGGGAAATAACTGCAATTTCCTGATAAAAAGCGCTGACTTTATTTTATTTTTTTGAAAACAACTTCTTTTAAAATAAAACTTTAATCACCTTCAAAGTACTCTCCACTTTGGCAATGTTATCCTCGGGTCGCGCATTTGAAGGACGAGCGGAACAGGTCTGATCTTCGATGGTCATTCCCCTCCCTCTTTTAAACCGAGCAAATCATTTGTACACTTGCGTCTTACTGACTGTGAACGCATGCTCTTTGTAACCTACGTTCTTGCCGAGTAAGAAGCAAAAGTTCATAACCGCACGTTGTTCGTGAAAATCTACCATTATCTTCGTGTCACGTGTGCACTACGGACACACAAACAGAACTGCCAAATAAACCACACTCGCCATTATCGGTTGACTACACTTGGCATACTGACTTAGGACAGATTCTCCCACAGCACCCTAGCCGCGCAACCTCGTACTACAAGTACACTATACGCAGGAGTACGATCCCGGTTATTTTTGGGTCCTCCCTCGTAGATTAGAAAGGTGACAGGAGCGACGGATATTATCGTGAAAATGAAGACATTAACATGGCGATGAGCAAGATATATTGCAAGAAGAAACGTCAGTCGGAGAACAAAGGCAATTCTTGACTTATACTAAGAGAGAAATGGTCTAAGAAACATCCTCTTGCATAGTCGTGGACAAGAGTTAGACATACCTTCATACAGCGGTGGATTGATAGTGATTGACATATAATATTTCAAAATATGAGTCTACAGTATGGGAAAATGTTGCATCAAATAAAGAAATCGTTAACATTCAGAAGGTACATTCTAGTGACACAGTTATCTTCAATCTTTTGGCCTGTAGCGACAGCCACGAATTGGTTTGTCCGTATGTCATTGAATAGTATCTGGGTACAAGATGTTGATGTATGAAGGTTGTCAGCCATGATAGGTGTTCCTTAGCAAAAGACACCCATAAGAGCACTTGAATGGCCTTGAACTCAACGATCGTGACCTCAGGAGTTCCGTGTGGAAATGTGACAGCAAATCTAGTCTATCAACTGTCAGCACAATACTCATACTTCTTTTCTTTTATATTTGCATTTGAATTGTGAACACCTGAACATTGTGTATTCTGTCAGTATAGCTTATATTTTGCCTAAAAGCCTATTTTGTTTTCTAACTAAAAACTATTAGATTTCAATACAAAAATTATGTTTGTGACTTGTCAGTCTGTATGGATATGATTCGATTTGGGTCTTAGGTCCGTTTTTGAGCACCTCCTGTTTCAACTTGAACACGAAACATATGTTAGTACCCGAGCTAAGGATCTTCTTCGGGAACCGGCCCGGGTACACGTCCATAAAAACGCGCACGTTTATTACTCAGCTATGGAAGAGCACGTGGCTCTTGCCTTCGGTGAGAGCGGTTCCGGGTTCGATTTCCGGTGAGGGCACTCGGTCGAAAAAGTGTAAAAAGCTTTTTCAGGCCAGACATCCTGAATGAGGTTTTCCGGGATTTTCCTCATTCACACCAGGCAAATGTCGGAATGATACCTAACATGTAGGCCCCAGGCCGCTTCCTTGCTCGCCGAGGGACGTCATCTATCAAACGTGAAGGGCTAACATGGCCATAGATGCCAAAAGCCCAGAAATCTAAATCCTAAATCGGTCCTAGATGGGAAGAGCACGTGGGACCTTGTTTAAAGAGGGATCCGAATCAGGAACGAAAGTATCTATAATGGATATGTGGTTAGCGTATTCATCTTCAGTGCAGGATATCTGACTTCGATTCCCCACGGGAGCTTGTGATTTGGATCCCACGTTAAGCTATAAGTTCACATCTCATATAGCCTCTGTGCTGAAATGAACGCTAACTTTTAAATCCAACCAATCAAGCAAGTACCAACTACTGTGTCCAATAAGTGTACGAACACAGAACTGACTTTTAAATAATATTAGAACACCTTACACATTATTATTTACCATTCACAAGTCGTTTCTGACCGTGTATTCATTGGACATATCAGAAGTGCAGATTGTAATAATGTTTAAAAGTCTTTCCTGCCCATATGCTCATTGGACACATCAGAAGTTCAGACCCTAATAGGCCTACTGTTTAAAAGTCGTTTCTGTCCGTATACTTATTGGACATATCAGAAGTTCAGATCCTAATACTGTTTAAAAGTCGTTTCTGTCCGTATACTCATTGGACACATCAAAAGTTCAGATCCTAATACTGTTTAAAAGTCGTTTCTGTCTGTATACCGATTGGACACATCAAAAGTTCAGATCTTAATACTGTTGAAAAGTCGTTTCTGTCTGTATAGTTATTGGACATATCAGAAGTTCAGGTACATTTTGAACACACTTGCGGTAGTTCGTATTCACTGATAGAAATCTTCAGGACATTTTTTTACATGTTAAACAATGACCAAAATTAGTTTCCAAAAAATGTTCCAACAATGATTTATTTTTTGCTGTGTTATGGAAATTAGCCGTTATCGATTTCAGTATTGGAATATTGTAGAACCAAAACTATAAGATAGTCAGAAATTGATTTTTGTGTATAAATTCAGCGTCCCAAGGGTACGTTCTATTTAGGAGTGATCCGGAACGTTCGGATCCAGGTTACCCGATTCCAAAAATATCCGGTGTTCCAGATCTGGTGAGAATCGGGTACCCAGCTAAAGAACCTAGGATCGAGTATCTGTTTCTAGGATCTAGAATCGAGTAGCTGATTTTAGAACTTGAATCGGGTACCTGATTCCAGAACCGAGAATCGGGTACCCGATTCTAGAATTCTAAATCAGGTATCCGGATCCATTATTGCGCGGGACCCGAGCATGTCAGGAACTAATTCTGTTCATCCCTACTCCTCCCCTCCCCCTCTCCCATATCCTATTATGGAAAACAGAACTGATAAATCTATCACTTCTTGTTAGAACATTGGTTCTCTATAGTTTGGAAATCTCGTGTAGAAGGCGCGTCTAGAAATTAAGTTCTCCTAGGGTGGTAAACAAAGACACACGATAACACTACTTTGCAACATACTTACCAGAATTCAGACATTCATCATACTGTAGGATCAACTTTTGTATTCTGATGTCGTAACGATTAGCCACCTGGAAATGGAACCAACTTACCGGATAGGAATTTCTTGAGGCGCAAGAAGACATGAAAATCACTCGGAGCAAGATCCAGACTATACGGCGGACTTCAGACGATTCCTCCAGGGGGCGGGGTTTAATACTAAGGGGGTTAAAGCAGTGCTGCAAAAATAGTGGTAACGTTTATTGAGCACGATGGGCAATATACCCTGGGTGAATTTCGTGGCTCCGGAGGGAAATTTCTCCCGGACTATCCCCTAAAATCGTCACTGCGGCGGGCGATAACCCTATCTTCTGCAGTCGTTCCACTGGTACATGTTTGACCACCCATCATATAGGCCGTATCTTACTCCGAACGATTTTCATGTCCTCTTACACTTCAAGAAATTCCTGTCTCGTAAGCGTTTTGATAGCGATGGACAATTTAAGACAGCTGCCATACACTAATTTCAGTACCAGGCGGGTGACTGTTACGAGATCGGAATACAAAAGTATGACAAGTGTCTAGATTCCGGTGGTGATTAAGGTTAAAAAGTAGTGTCACATGTGCTGTCTGTAGTAATAAACCTTTCAAGGTCATTGTCTTCTTTCCGTTTACCGCCCTAGGGAAACTTACTTTTTGGACTACCTCAAAGTTAGATTAATGTGAATTGTTTAAAAACCGTTCAGTCAATAAGTTAATCTTTTAGAAACTTGGATAAATATAAAAGCTGGGACCCACCAGAAAGCTTAAGCCTTAATCCATTGAAACGCCCATTCATCAAAATGACATCATTGTAATCTTATCAAGTATGTTACTTCAAACATTATTTGTGGTCTACGGCGTTTTCCGTATTTACCTAAGGGAAAGTTCAAAACCGATCCATATTCAAAACCTCTTTCCATTCGCTTTTTTGCATTATTGTTTTTGTTAAGGTTGTTCGTTTCCAAGAGAGAGAGAGAGAGAGAGAGAGAGATTCTCTGAATGCATTTCTTGTTGTCAGGGCTAAGAAAACCACAACAGTCGCTGCTGCAAGAAATTGCAAATGCGGATTATTTTTCCTTTTTTTTTTTTTTCTAGCCCAACCCCAACAGGTGAATGAATCATGCGGTTTAACAGATAACGCGTATTTCCAACTGCATTTGAATACTTCCCTTCCACCAAGACTGAACAAACGTACAAAATGGCGGAAGTGGTTCTGTGCTTGTATACGTTTTGTGGTATTTCATCTGAGCGACACGGTCAAATGATTTTTTTAAAGCTGCATTCGTGATGGTTGCAAACTTTTCCTTTAGCTCATGGCTGTTTTTTTTTCTTATGTGTGATGCATTATTATTATTATTATTATTATTATTATTATTATTATTATTATTATTATTATTTTGCACTACGTTGTACAGTTTAGAGCAAAAATTAAAACGTTATATAACTTACTTCTTTCTGAGTCATATGTGCCCAAACTCATATGGTCAAAGCTAACGAGTTTCGAATTCTGGTTTTTTTACTTCAATCTCATGAAGTGAGGAGAAGTTAGTGAGCGAGAGTTTTAAATCGTTATAATAATATGGAGTCCAATGAGTATGATGTCGGACTGTTATTATGAGTGTAAGGCCGCGCAAGAATGATATCGAACAGATCATGTTAGCGTGGGTCGTGCGAGAATGGTATCGAGCAAGTAATGTCAGCGAGAGATTGTGCGAGAATGATATCGAATAAATGATGTGAGCGTGAGATTGTGCAAGAATGCTGTCGAACAAGTGATGTGAGCGTGAGGTTGTGAGAGAATGATATCGAACAAGTGATGTGAGCGTGACGTTCCGTTATGTGAGAGTGATATTGAACAAATGATGTGAGCGTGAGATTGTGCAAGAATGATGTCGAAGAAGTGATGTGAGCGAGAGGTTGTGTGAGAATGATATTAAACAAGTGATGTGAGCGTGAGATTGTGCAAGAATGATGTCGAAGAAGTGATGTGAGCGAGATGTTGTGTGAGAATGATATTGAACAAGTGATTTGAGTACGAGTTTGTGCGAGAATAATATTGAACAAGTGATGTGAGTGTAAGGTTGTGTGAGAATGATATCGAATAAGTGATGTAAGCGTGAGATTGTGGAAGAATGATGTCGAAGAAGTGATGTGAGCGAAAGGTTGTGTGAGAATGATATTGAACAAGTGATTTGAGTATGAGGTTGCGCGAGAATGATATTGAACAAGTGATGTGAGTGTGAGGTTGTGTGAGAATGATATCGAACAAGTGATGTGAGCGTGACGTTCCGTTATGTGAGAGTGATATTGAACAAATGATGTGAGCGAGAGGTCTTGAGAGAATGATGTCGAAGAAGTGATGTGAGCGTTAGGTTGTGTGAAAATGATATCGAACAAGTGATGTGAGCGTGAGGTTCTGAGAGAATGATGTCGAACAAGTGATGTTAGTGTGAGATTTGTGTGAGAATGATATCGAATAAGTGATGT
The DNA here is from genome assembly GCF_964235325.1 of Thermobia domestica. Taxonomy (NCBI): domain Eukaryota; kingdom Metazoa; phylum Arthropoda; class Insecta; order Zygentoma; family Lepismatidae; genus Thermobia; species Thermobia domestica. The sequence continues at coordinate 25,338 of NW_027656575.1, forward strand.
GAGCGTGAAGTTCTGAGAGAATGATGTCGAACAAGTGATGTGAGTGTGAGATTGTGCAAGAATGATTTCGAAGAAGTGATGTGAGCGAGAGGTTGTGTGAGAATGATATTGAACAAGTGATTTGAGTATGAGGTTGTGCGAGAATGATATTGAACAAGTGATGTGAGTGTGAGGTTGTGTGAGAATGATATCGAATAAGTGATGTGAGCGTGACGTTGTGTGAGAATGATATTGAACAAATGATGTGAGCGAGATGTCCTGAGAGAATGATGTCGAAGAAGTGATGTGAGCATGAGGTTGTGCAAGAATGATGTCGAACAAGTGATGTGAGCGAGAGGTTGTGTGAGAATGATATTGAACAAGTGATTTGAGTATGAGGTTGTGCGAGAATGATATTGAACAAGTGATGTGAGTGTGGGGTTGTGTGAGAATGATATCGAATAAGTAATGTGAGCGTGAGATTGTGCAAGAATGATGTCGGAGAAGTGATGTGAGCAAGAGGTTGTGTGAGAATGATATTGAACAAGTGATTTGAGTATGAGGTTGTGCGAGAATGATATTGAACAAGTGATGTGAGTGTGAACTTGGGTGACCATGATGTTAGACTTCGTGTGCGAACTGATGGAAGGGATCTCAGAGATTTTCTTCCTGACAAACTTTTATTTCCCCATAAAAAATAAATTTTTTCATTCCTGGCAGGGATTATTTTTCCCTCTTTCTAGAGTTTTTTTCAAACACTCATGAAGATAGATATAGAGAACACTTACATGAATGTTGTCCATCACAAACTTACATGAACTCGGATCGCATCAGAAATCCATTCCATCATTCTGTTGCCACCCCACCCTTCCGCAGGGACAATGAGTATATTTAGAAGAAAGGTAATAATATCTCGCCTTTGTATTTTCGTGAGTTCCGGGAAAAATGAACCCGGTAGGAGTTTATACATTAATAATTTGACGTCAAGTGGGAATTAAAAGTCCGCATAATTATTCTCCTATAAGACATGCAAGTTATTATTATGAAAAAATATGTGTGACAAATCGTGTATTTTCTCATCTTCCTCTCTCTCTCTCTCTCTCTCCATTTCATTTATTTTCTCTTTGCTTTCTTTGTGTGAAACCTCTGATGAACCGGACACCTCTCGATAATGTAAAATTGTGTGTTTTACTAAAACATTTCCCAACTGAATGAATTATACAGAAATTTAAAATCTATCTAATTTACTTCTAGTACCCAAAAAAGGTTTTCACCAAACTTCACTGAAATTCTTAAAACCAGTTTTATGATTTAAATGATGTTACTCCGGTTTGTTTCTTAATTCTCCACTAAATGATGAGATCAAATTGATACCAGATATTTCATATTTGATATCGATTGGAGTTAAATCGATATATATAAATACTTGTCATTGCCTCTCAGGATTTTGATTTGTAGCGATCAATATTGCAGCCGGGAGTGGTACAGATTACTACTATTTCCGCTTTCAATACAAGGCTAAGGGCGGAGATAGAATCTATTCTTGGGATCACTAAAACGACATCAGAAAACCATTAATCATTGTCTCTTAGGTTTAGGTCTATCATTGATATCTATTGATAGAAACAATAAATTATTTTTTTCAGTTTAAGATTCTACGTTATGCCCTTTAGGCTAAGGGAAACAATGATAAAGCAAGTGAATGATGATGGAAGAATTTGTGGAATGAAAATATGAGAGGAGGAGGAAACGGGAGTACCCGCTAGAAAAGCCACGGGTACGATGTTGCCCATCAGAAACTTGATTGGACAGGGGTCGGAAATGAAATCTTTCAGTTTTACGTCCCACGATTATGCGGCTAGGCTAAAGGAGACGGTGATGATAAGAAATGAATGGAATGGTGAAATGAAGAAAGTGGGAGGAAACAGAAGAACTCAGAGAAAACCCCCCACACACGGTGTTTGTCCAGCTGAGATCGCTCACTTGGCTCACTTGGTCCGAGCTGAGATCGAACCAGGGACTCTATGCACCAGATGTGAACGCGGCCGGGGATCGACTGCACGCACCAGAAATATGCGCTCTACCTCTGAGCTACAGTGCTCTCTCTGCTGATAGACATACAAATAGATAGAGACCCTCTATTAGAGTTGCATAACATAGTTTGGAAATCTAAAAGATTATAAACTAGAACATCCAAGACAACTTGTATGTACGAAAAATGATACAACTGCATTATTTATTTTAAATATCGATACACGAAGTAAATAAATAATCGCCTACAGAAAACGCCAACAATTTTTCAGCATCCGGCACCACCACAGAATATATAGGCCACTTTCATATATGATGTTCAATTTCTTCAACTAGTACTGAAGAAAATGCAATACGTGAGTAAAATTATTCCATTTATTACGTGGGCACCTCGTATATAAAATCGGTGAAAACCGTTCGGCTACATAGTACATATATATAAAACTCGTAATTTCAAATCAATCTTGCCGTACAGGTAGTATCATGTTATATTTGACATCTGTTTAATGAAATATACAAATTGCACCTCCCACTTGTTGACCAAAAAACTATGAAAAATAAGTTATGTTCTTTAGAAATGGAGCCCGGGTGTGGTTAAATGTATGAAACTAGTAGAATATATACTTGTTTCTACCATAGAAAACAAGGAGCGCTCTGAAGAACTACACAGAAATGATATATACCATTATAATGATAGAGGAAACAGCGTTTGCCAGAAGGAACGCTTAGAGTGACAGGATTGGTTAACAGACAAGATAACTTCAGAGTGCGGAAGAGCAAACTTCTAACTCGTTCTGCTTTTTCCTGCCATGTTTTAACTTCTTGATACGTTTACCCACCAACGTAGCAGACAGCATGGCTGCAGATTTTAAATCTAATCTGCATTTCAATATTAGATGGTCTCACAGAATGGGAGTTATCGTTACATTAATATGTGGGTTGAATGATTAGGCAAAGAAGAGCGAGTGTCTACCTGTCAGTTTCACAGTTCTTTGTTTTTTCTATTAAAAAAATTCACGGTAAATGGCTGTAACACTAAAGTGACTCTTATTTTTTATGCGTCTAGTTTCCGTACATCGTGGACTTCAGACTACAATCCACTGACTAAAACTACTAATAGGTTATCATGATACTGAAAATGTTCATCGTTCGTAGAATTTAGCACATCTCTTTATTATAAATATATCACTTATTGATTTTAGCTAATCTTTATTATAATTTTCACCCTTAGTTTACTTAACGTTTAACCGTCTCTTATTGATGTTAGCAAATCTTCATTATGAATACACCCTTAGTTTACTTAACGTTTAACCGTCCTTTATTGATTTTAGCAAATATTTATTATAAATACACCCTTAGTTTATTTAACGTTTAACCGCCCTTTATTGATTTTAGCAAATATTTATTATAAATACATCCTTAGTTCATTTAACGTTTAACTGTCCCTTATTGACTATAGCAAATCTTTCTTATATCATCATCACCATCATAGATATTCTGCCATTATTGGCAGGTTACTTGCTGCAACTGAGATGCTTCCATGCTCCACGATCTTTCGCTAACCTCTTCATCTTCATGTATGATTTCTCTCTTTTGATATCATCCATTAAAGTAGTAGGGGTCCCGTTATGGCTAGCCGAGTCAGCAAAAATTTTCTCGATTCTGATTGGCTGAGAGAGGTCACGTGACGTTAGGCCCCGCCCACGCGGGAAATTCAAATTTTCAGGTCACGTGGTATGACGTCATGAGTCACCCTGCGGGGAAATCCCTCACCCAGGATTTTTGAAATTTGTTCCCTTTTACGGGTAAGATGTGTGATTCTGATTGGTTGACAGATATCACGTGATTTTAGACCCTGCGATATTTGAAATTCGTTCCCTTTTACGGGTAAGATGAATCCTTTGGTACCACGATGCTGATTGGCTGATAGAGGTCACGTGATCTTAGGCTCAGGGATTTTTTAAAATTCGTTTCCTTTTTATGGGTAAGATGAGTGGTTTGGTACCTTGAATTTGATTGGTTGATAGCGGTCACATGATCTTAGACCCTGGGATTTTGAAGTTTGGGTATCCTCTTTGATGAGTACTTTGGTACTACGATACTGATTGGCTGATAGAGGTTACATGATCTTAGACCCGCTACAAGGTGAACAGAATACGTGGGAAAACCCCTCACTCATTTGTTTCATTTTATGTGTAAGATGAATGGTTTGGTATCACGATGCTGATTGGTTGATAGAGGTCACGTGATCTTAGGTTGTAGGATATTTAAAATTCGTTCCCTTTTATGGGTAAGATGAGTCCTTTGATACCTGATTCTGATTGGCCGACAGAGGTCACATGATTTTAGACCCGTCACACGGTGAACAGAATACGTGGGAAAACCCCTCACTCATTTGTTTCCATTTTACAGGTAAGATGAATGTTTTGTACCACGATGTTGATTGGTTGATAGAAGTCGCATAATCTTACCCTAACCCCCAATGCTAGACATTCAGAGCGAGGGAGGGGATTTGGATTTCTGGGCTTTCGGCATCTAAGGCCATGTAGCCCTTCACGATTTGAGGGATGACGTCCCTCGGCGAGCACACAATCCGGGGAAAGGGAAGGAAGAAAGGATTGGGAAAGGAAGGAAGCGGCCTGGGACCTATAAGTTAGGTACCACCCCGGCATTTGCCTGGTGTGAATGAGGAAAACCCAGGAAAACCTCATTCAGGGTGGCTGGCCTGAAAAAGCTGTTACACTTTTTCGACCGAGTGACCCCACCGGGAATCGAACCCGGGACCGCTCGCACCGAAGGCGAGAGCGTTAGCGACTACGCTACGCGGGGCCACACATTCAGAGCGATATGTCGGTGATCACCCTAGACCTGGATTTTAGAATTTAGTTCCCTTTTATGGTTATCCTTAAAGTTCCCATGAAGGGTTCAACCTCCTCTTAAATAACACTTTTTGGTATCATGATATTGTACTGAAGTTTACATTAAATATTATCGTTCTCTTTGACAGATAAGATGATTACCAGCTTTCTTACCTTGATGGAGATCCTGTCCTTGAATTAGTAGCCTATGTCTCTGGAAGTAACAATGGTGAAAGAGGGGTGTCGCTTGTAGATTTCTTATAACACATTGTTGTGAGTTTAAGCGATTTATTGCTCAGTAAGCGATTCATTAATGGAAACAGTGTTGCCAGATTTTTTCTTACCGAAACTGCTCCGATTCTTTTCGAAACGGTTCCGCAGAGTACAAGAAATTTTAAACTAAAATTTTTTCGAACTAAAAAAATTTCAAAACTAAAAAATTTTAAACAAAAATTTTCAAACAAAAAATTTTCGAACTAAAAATTTTGAAACAAAAAAGTTTCAAACAAAAAATTTTCGAACTAAAAAAAATTGAAACAAAATTCTGTCGAACTAAAACATTATTAAAAACAAAAGTTTCGAACTAAAGATGTAAATCACATCTAAAAATTTTCAAATCAAACTTTTTATCGAACTAAACTTTTAAAATTTTCGAACCCAAAAAAAATTCGAACTAAAAAATTAAAAATTTTTCGAAAAAATATTTTAACTAAAAACTTTCGAACTAAATTTTCAAATCAAAATTTTTTGAACTAAAAATTTAAAAAAAAATTTCGAACCAATTTTTAAAAATAAGTTTCGAACTAAAGATGTAAACCACATTTGAATATTTTCAAATCAATTTTTTGAACTAAATTAAAAACCAAATTTTGGACACTATAAATTCTTTAATTAATTTTTCGAACAAAATCATTTAAATCAAATCTTGGATATATTTTCCACCTTAAATTTTTCAAGATTACCATGATTTGAAAACAAGTGTTCAGGGTTTCAAGAAATAATAAAACACATTTTTTTTTCAACTTGTGTATTTAACGAAAGGTATGTGCTCTTCTCATACAATTTTATTAACATAATAAATACACGATCTAGTTAATGAATATGTTGGACGTGTCATCATCATTTTCGAATGTTGTAGACGTATCCTGTAAAGAAAAAGAAGAAACGACGGATTACTTTATGAATTTCTTTTTTTTCTGAAACAATAAAAACGAGTCAATATTGATAAGAGAGAAATAAAACTTACTCGTAAATGATGGATCTGTTTAGGCTCATCTTCCTCCTCGGGTACGAGATGACACCATTTCAACCACTGATGTTGGTTTACGAACTCTTCTGGGTACTGCATTTTTCTTGGTGTTGCTCCTTTATGGTCAAGATTTCCCCGTTGAATATGAGATTCTGCATTTCTTCCACTGATAGTGTTGGTGATGGTTTATGAACTCTTCTGGGTACTTCATTTTTTTCTTCTTGGTGTTGCTGCTTTATGGTCAAGGAGTGGAAAAAAGGAAAAGGAAAAAAAGAAATTATGGCCTTATTGGGTGTTTACAGTTTTTTCTTCTTCATCTTCTTTTTCCAGTTCCATCTTCTGTTTTTTTTAACGTACCCGTACGGAACCGTATCATAAGAATTGAGTTCTTTAAATCGACGTTTTGTGTACTGGATACTGTACATTTTTTCTTCTTTGTGTGTGACGATGGTATGGTCTTTGGTCCTGCATATTTTATGGGGGATAGTTATGGTGACTTGTCCACGGCATTGATTTGTAATCATTTCTTTTAGCGTGTTGAAATTTAATTGTTGTCCTGCACCATAGTTTAATGTAAATCCTCTAATTTTACATATGTAGCTGGTGACGTTGGTGTCCGGATTGTATATTTCTAGGCTGTAATTTTTCGGTCCTCCACTGACAAATGTCTTGATGTATGCTCGTTGGCCGTAAGACTCCATCTCATCCGATAAGCATCCCAAGTACGTTGAAGGTTCAATGGTTGGCTCCCCGGGCTTTTCTGTAAATATCACAGAATCCGTGTCGAAATATAAAACACGTTCCTGCAACATTTCCAGGTACTTGTACAGTTCCAGACGTGCCTGACATGTTGTAAATGCACCTAACACGACATAGGTGTTTCGGTTTTGAACAGGCACATGTTCATTGTACTCCCAGAACGCATACAACATCGTATCATTGATGGGTACAATTTGATGGAGTTTAATGTCGGGGGAAGTGAGTTTTTCATAAAATTCTTCCGGCCGATCAATAATTGTGGTCTGGCTAAAGTTTGATCTTTGCGAAAGTTTTCCCCAAAGAGCGTTAACACAAAGCTTAGATAAACTTCTTCGTGCAGGATTATTTTCAATTTTGGTCGGATCCAATGCAATACCTTCACGCTCCAGGACGTTTTGTATGAATTTTGTTTTGTCTTCTTCGGTCACACAGGAACTGGGCCAGCCAGACGCTTCCATTTTCGATTTCAAAAATGTATTGATATATTCCGTGAACAAGCCACCTGTTTTCGTGATGGGATCATATTGTTCAATGTCATAATCCCAAATTTCAAAGATTTCCACCGGTTGATATCCTAATTCTATTGCTTTCTGTATTTCATATGATACCCATGTTCCAGTGAGGCATCGCTCCTGGTCGTTGTGCGTACACGTTGCTGTAGGGTCTGGGTTCATTTCTTCGGCACACGCAGCACACAGTGGAAAGAGTAGTTTCTTGTTGCATCGGTAAGGCAGGAGACCATGATAAAGATGTTGACTTGGTAATATCGTCATTTTGATCAGACCATTGACTTTATTTATTGGTGGAATATTTTCATCACCCTGTAGATAAATTCTAGGATGTCCTACAGGGTATTTAGCACACTTATTTATGTAAGGATAAAGCGAGACAATATCGAAATATTTTATTACTTCTCCTGCTTTTTCGTCGACTTGGTGGTACAATTTCACGCAATTGGTCCTTCCTCCAAAAAAGCTATCTCTTGGATTTAATGGTCTGCGGTTCATGTACGGGTGATTCTTCAGATACGTCGCCATTGCAGGATTTTGTTTCAAGAACTGATTAAATTCACACTCCCACATTTCATGTACAATGTACCCCAATTCACGCAGTCTTGCATTTTTTCGTTGCGTTCGTTCATAACGGAATTCCATAGTGTCTTCTGGATTGCCGTAGATGGGCTGATTACGGCCTGTAGTAAAACATACTTTACACCCGTGATAAAAGCAGCCGGCATGCTCGTAGATGTGCTCCTCTAACGTTTCAGGATCTTGGTAGTAACCATCAACATGGAATCCCGCAATAAACACTTCTTTTTGTCGGGCCGCATGTAAGATTTGTTTTCCTTCGCTTTTTTCAATGTAGGCCAGCCATTGCATTGCAGCGATTGATTGGGTACTTCTCCATCGATAGCCATGTGCCGGTAGAATTCCAATGGTGTTGGGTTTAAGGAAATTCCGGCGGAATACTAAATTGGAAGCACTGGCAATCGTGATTGTCTCCAAGAAGGGATTCACTTTGGTTTCTGTTTCAAATGACGTCATAAACGAAACGCATGCTTGTCGCAGTACATTGACATCTTGAATACAATACTTGATAATTTCTTTCTGAAAATCAAACGTGTCATTACGATGATCATTGTACCACTGCATGAACTTGTTCCTGTCTTCGACGGCCATTTCATCTGCACCATAATACTTTGTTTCTGGAAGTGGTCCAATATATGATTGATTCTCCTTGGTGTTGAAGAAATGCGGGAAGTATCCTTTAGTTGCGGGTAAATTGAACGCTTTTGACAATTTACTTAATGCCATAGGTAGGAAGTTCAACGAGTCAATGAACGTCAAATTATTCAACGTTAAACTCAATATCTTGGTCCCATTTAATATGACGTCAGGTCTCCATTGGCATTGTTCTACCATGGTCTTTAGGATGAAATGTCCATCGTATCCCTTTGAGTTGTGAGCAAGACAGAAAATCCTATTTATATTGGGACGACGTTCCCGCAAGTACTGGAGAAAATCATAAACTGGATCGTCCCCCTGGAAAATATGCTGGCGCTGACCACACGTACTGCAAGACTGCTGGATATTATCGTTTTCAACACATGCGTAACATACTTGTTGTGCAACCAATAAATTTGGAACGTGTACATACGTATTATCGCCAATATTCGTGTCTTGCATAGATTCTATATCATAGAAAATCAACAAGGCTTTCTTTGCATGCATGAGTGAAGGAACACCAGGTTTCAAACACTGTCGATCGGGAAGCATATAACATTGATGGGATCCTGGAACAATCTTCTTACAAACATTGCAAAAGATCTCATTACAATCATGAATGCGTTGTCCACTTCGTACAAAAGAATATACTCTGTAGCATTTAGTACATTGCTTCACCATTTTGCATACAGGTTCCCCTTGATGATATACAATATTACGATGATTGTTAAAACATTGTTCGCCGTAAAATTGACGATTGCACTCGTTGCACAGCACTAGCGTTTGGATCTTGTCGCATAGAGGTCTCTGTAAACATTTGGAGCACGTTACAGGACAATTTTTCACATGTCTGTTACGTTCACTGTATTTTTTATGGCACGCTTCACAGTAGAACTTGGTTGCAAAACAAGCAGTTAAGGATTGAATGATGTCAAAATGACCAGCCAAACAAATCAAATTTATGGGAGTGCGATTTTCATCGTTGGGCCCCTCGTACATGATATCATGGCCTGTGAAACTGGTATACACTGTAATTTTATATTCTTTGAGGTATGCCTGGAATTGTCGAATTTCATTTACACTGGCACCATGATCCAAATTGACTCCTGCATTTGCACATAACACATCGACTTCTTCATCCACAATACATTTCGATTGATTTTTATATTGCTTATGTCGTTTCATATCTGCATTCTTGTATTTTCTCAGGCCAATAGCAATAACAAGGGCGTACGCCAAGCACCTTTAATCTTGATTTTGTACACGTACAATTCCTCGTTTGCAACGTAACAATTCTTCGTTTTGTAGTATTCCTTGGGCTAAACGATCTCCATATCCGTATCCTCTTGGAATATCCACAAGATGGAAATGAACCGTGAATGGTTCGTGCAGGAGAAACGCATTGTTACTTTGTAAAACTCTTTCGAACGAGGCCCACATCGTTTCCAGTGTCAAGTTTCGTGCTTGGCGAAAACTCACCCAAAACGGCTTATTCGTGTTGCGTGGTGATATTACCGATAAACCAACCATCGCCTCATCGTCGACATTGGCTAACAAATGGTCCAGCATTGCTTGGAAACTATTATGAACATATTGGATAATATCGGTTCCTACGGGTGGTGCGTTGAATTGAATTTCGAGCATTCTGCCCTCAATGTTAAATCGTCTATAATGACGAGTGATTTCATTGCGAACAGTAAAACCCGATTCGACCATGGTTAAAATGAAAACAAACAAACAGGTACGGTAAAACAAATATGTAATGGGAAAAAGGAATTGAGCAGCGTGAATTTACTACAAAAGAAAAGAAGAAAGAAAAATCTTAATCATCTGATAAACAGGAAATCATAACATTCATGATAAATTCTTAACTAAGTAATTCATGTAAAGGTCCTGAGTTTGATTCCTGGCGGTGGCGTTCAGAATCCCATTATGAAAGCACGTGTACTAGAAATCAAAGTTTTTTTTAAATAATTATGTTACTGAAATGAGTGTTTTATTGTCGTCAAACTCGAGACCATTACATCAGCATGTAACTGACCTATCATTCTATAGTGATAAAAAGAATGCATGAAATGAATGAATGTTTCATCAGTATTGAGATGTGACAAAGTACGCGTAAGCATTTTTTTCCCACTCACAACGACCTTTAAATGATGCGTTTGCAAGTTGAAGAGATTCATCAAGCATTAACGTTACGCATACGTAATTGTCGAAACAAAATCTGTATAGTGTATTTTTTTATTATTATTATTATTGTGACTAAGCGGTTATCGTACATGGTTCGGACGTGGAAGACCCTGGTTCAATCCTCGGTGGGTTTGCTTTCCACGTCGGGGGCATGTCAAGCCTTTTCTGTAATTTAATATTCTCACGCGTTATCATACATTCTTTTCAAAACTAAGCTAAATGGTTGACGTACACACCTCATAACACATAAACGTACATAAATCGTCTATAATGACGAGTGATTTCATTACAAGCAGTAAAACCCGATTCGGCCATGGTTAAAAATGAAAACAAACAAACAGGTACGGTAAAACAAATATGTAATGGGAAAAAAAAAGGAATTGAACAGCGTGAATTTACTACAAAAGAAAAGAAGAAAGAAAAATCTTAATCACCTGATAAACAGGAAATCATAACATTCATGATAAATTCTTAACTAAGTAATTCATGTAAAGGTCCTGAGTTTGATTCCTGGCGGTGGCGTTCAGAATCCCATTATGAAAGCACGTGTACTAGAAATCAAAGTTTTTTTTAAATAATTATGTTACTGAAATGAGTGTTTTATTGTCGTCAAACTCGAGACCATTACATCAGCATGTAACTGACCTATCATTCTATAGTGATAAAAAGAATGCATGAAATGAATGAATGTTTCATCAGTATTGAGATGTGACAAAGTACGCGTAAGCATTTTTTTCCCACTCACAACGACCTTTAAATGATGCGTTTGCAAGTTGAAGAGATTCATCAAGCATTAACGTTACGCATACGTAATTGTCGAAACAAAATCTGTATAGTGTATTTTTTTATTATTATTATTATTGTGACTAAGCGGTTATCGTACATGGTTCGGACGTGGAAGACCCTGGTTCAATCCTCGGTGGGTTTGCTTTCCACGTCGGGGGCATGTCAAGCCTTTTCTGTAATTTAATATTCTCACGCGTTATCATACATTCTTTCAAAACTAAGCTAAATGGTTGACGTACACACCTCATAACACATAAACGTACATAAATCGTCTATAATGACGAGTGATTTCATTACAAGCAGTAAAACCCGATTCGGCCATGGTTAAAAATGAAAACAAACAAACAGGTACGGTAAAACAAATATGTAATGGGAAAAAAAAAGGAATTGAACAGCGTGAATTTACTACAAAAGAAAAGAAGAAAGAAAAATCTTAATCACCTGATAAACAGGAAATCATAACATTCATGATAAATTCTTAACTAAGTAATTCATGTAAAGGTCCTGAGTTTGATTCCTGGCGGTGGCGTTCAGAATCCCATTATGAAAGCACGTGTACTAGAAATCAAAGTTTTTTTTTAAATAATTATGTTACTGAAATGAGTGTTTTATTGTCGTCAAACTCGAGACCATTACATCAGCATGTAACTGACCTATCATTCTATAGTGATAAAAAGAATGCATGAAATGAATGAATGTTTCATCAGTATTGAGATGTGACAAAGTACGCGTAAGCATTTTTTTTCCCACTCACAACGACCTTTAAATGATGCGTTTGCAAGTTGAAGAGATTCATCAAGCATTAACGTTACGCATACGTAATTGTCGAAACAAAATCTGTATAGTGTATTTTTTTATTATTATTATTATTGTGACTAAGCGGTTATCGTACATGGTTCGGACGTGGAAGACCCTGGTTCAATCCTCGGTGGGTTTGCTTTCCACGTCGGGGGCATGTCAAGCCTTTTCTGTAATTTAATATTCTCACGCGTTATCATACATTCTTTTCAAAACTAAGCTAAATGGTTGACGTACACACCTCATAACACATAAACGTACATAAATCGTCTATAATGACGAGTGATTTCATTACAAGCAGTAAAACCCGATTCGGCCATGGTTAAAAATGAAAACAAACAAACAGGTACGGTAAAACAAATATGTAATGGGAAAAAAAAGGAATTGAACAGCGTTAATTTACTACAAAAGAAAAGAAGAAAGAAAAATCTTAATCACCTGATAAACAGGAAATCATAACATTCATGATAAATTCTTAACTAAGTAATTCATATAAAGGTCCTGAGTTTGATTCCTGGCGGTGGCGTTCAGAATCCCATTATGAAAGCACGTGTACTAGAAATCAAAGTTTTTTTTAAATAATTATGTTACTGAAATGAGTGTTTTATTGTCGTCAAACTCGAGACCATTACATCAGCATGTAACTGACCTATCATTCTATAGTGATAAAAAGAATGCATGAAATGAATGAATGTTTCATCAGTATTGAGATGTGACAAAGTACGCGTAAGCATTTTTTTCCCACTCACAACGACCTTTAAATGATGCGTTTGCAAGTTGAAGAGATTCATCAAGCATTAACGTTACGCATACGTAATTGTCGAAACAAAATCTGTATAGTGTATTTTTTTATTATTATTATTATTGTGACTAAGCGGTTATCGTACATGGTTCGGACGTGGAAGACCCTGGTTCAATCCTCGGTGGGTTTGCTTTCCACGTCGGGGGCATGTCAAGCCTTTTCTGTAATTTAATATTCTCACGCGTTATCATACATTCTTTTCAAAACTAAGCTAAATGGTTGACGTACACACCTCATAACACATAAACGTACATAAATCGTCTATAATGACGAGTGATTTCATTACAAGCAGTAAAACCCGATTCGGCCATGGTTAAAAATGAAAACAAACAAACAGGTACGGTAAAACAAATATGTAATGGGAAAAAAAAAGGAATTGAACAGCGTGAATTTACTACAAAAGAAAAGAAGAAAGAAAAATCTTAATCACCTGATAAACAGGAAATCATAACATTCATGATAAATTCTTAACTAAGTAATTCATGTAAAGGTCCTGAGTTTGATTCCTGGCGGTGGCGTTCAGAATCCCATTATGAAAGCACGTGTACTAGAAATCAAAGTTTTTTTTAAATAATTATGTTACTGAAATGAGTGTTTTATTGTCGTCAAACTCGAGACCATTACATCAGCATGTAACTGACCTATCATTCTATAGTGATAAAAAGAATGCATGAAATGAATGAATGTTTCATCAGTATTGAGATGTGACAAAGTACGCGTAAGCATTTTTTTCCCACTCACAACGACCTTTAAATGATGCGTTTGCAAGTTGAAGAGATTCATCAAGCATTAACGTTACGCATACGTAATTGTCGAAACAAAATCTGTATAGTGTATTTTTTTATTATTATTATTATTGTGACTAAGCGGTTATCGTACATGGTTCGGACGTGGAAGACCCTGGTTCAATCCTCGGTGGGTTTGCTTTCCACGTCGGGGGCATGTCAAGCCTTTTCTGTAATTTAATATTCTCACGCGTTATCATACATTCTTTCAAAACTAAGCTAAATGGTTGACGTACACACCTCATAACACATAAACGTACATAAATCGTCTATAATGACGAGTGATTTCATTACAAGCAGTAAAACCCGATTCGGCCATGGTTAAAAATGAAAACAAACAAACAGGTACGGTAAAACAAATATGTAATGGGAAAAAAAAGGAATTGAACAGCGTGAATTTACTACAAAAGAAAAGAAGAAAGAAAAATCTTAATCACCTGATAAACAGGAAATCATAACATTCATGATAAATTCTTAACTAAGTAATTCATGTAAAGGTCCTGAGTTTGATTCCTGGCGGTGGCGTTCAGAATCCCATTATGAAAGCACGTGTACTAGAAATCAAAGTTTTTTTTAAATAATTATGTTACTGAAATGAGTGTTTTATTGTCGTCAAACTCGAGACCATTACATCAGCATGTAACTGACCTATCATTCTATAGTGATAAAAAGAATGCATGAAATGAATGAATGTTTCATCAGTATTGAGATGTGACAAAGTACGCGTAAGCATTTTTTTCCCACTCACAACGACCTTTAAATGATGCGTTTGCAAGTTGAAGAGATTCATCAAGCATTAACGTTACGCATACGTAATTGTCGAAACAAAATCTGTATAGTGTATTTTTTTATTATTATTATTATTGTGACTAAGCGGTTATCGTACATGGTTCGGACGTGGAAGACCCTGGTTCAATCCTCGGTGGGTTTGCTTTCCACGTCGGGGGCATGTCAAGCCTTTTCTGTAATTTAATATTCTCACGCGTTATCATACATTCTTTTCAAAACTAAGCTAAATGGTTGACGTACACACCTCATAACACATAAACGTACATAAATCGTCTATAATGACGAGTGATTTCATTACAAGCAGTAAAACCCGATTCGGCCATGGTGAAAAATGAAAACAAACAAACAGGTACGGTAAAACAAATATGTAATGGGAAAAAAAAGGAATTGAACAGCGTGAATTTACTACAAAAGAAAAGAAGAAAGAAAAATCTTAATCACCTGATAAACAGGAAATCATAACATTCATGATAAATTCTTAACTAAGTAATTCATGTAAAGGTCCTGAGTTTGATTCCTGGCGGTGGCGTTCAGAATCCCATTATGAAAGCACGTGTACTAGAAATCAAAGTTTTTTTTAAATAATTATGTTACTGAAATGAGTGTTTTATTGTCGTCAAACTCGAGACCATTACATCAGCATGTAACTGACCTATCATTCTATAGTGATAAAAAGAATGCATGAAATGAATGAATGTTTCATCAGTATTGAGATGTGACAAAGTACGCGTAAGCATTTTTTTCCCACTCACAACGACCTTTAAATGATGCGTTTGCAAGTTGAAGAGATTCATCAAGCATTAACGTTACGCATACGTAATTGTCGAAACAAAATCTGTATAGTGTATTTTTTTATTATTATTATTATTGTGACTAAGCGGTTATCGTACATGGTTCGGACGTGGAAGACCCTGGTTCAATCCTCGGTGGGTTTGCTTTCCACGTCGGGGGCATGTCAAGCCTTTTCTGTAATTTAATATTCTCACGCGTTATCATACATTCTTTTCAAAACTAAGCTAAATGGTTGACGTACACACCTCATAACACATAAACGTACATAAATCGTCTATAATGACGAGTGATTTCATTACAAGCAGTAAAACCCGATTCGGCCATGGTTAAAAATGAAAACAAACAAACAGGTACGGTAAAACAAATATGTAATGGGAAAAAAAAAGGAATTGAACAGCGTGAATTTACTACAAAAGAAAAGAAGAAAGAAAAATCTTAATCACCTGATAAACAGGAAATCATAACATTCATGATAAATTCTTAACTAAGTAATTCATGTAAAGGTCCTGAGTTTGATTCCTGGCGGTGGCGTTCAGAATCCCATTATGAAAGCACGTGTACTAGAAATCAAAGTTTTTTTTAAATAATTATGTTACTGAAATGAGTGTTTTATTGTCGTCAAACTCGAGACCATTACATCAGCATGTAACTGACCTATCATTCTATAGTGATAAAAAGAATGCATGAAATGAATGAATGTTTCATCAGTATTGAGATGTGACAAAGTACGCGTAAGCATTTTTTCCCACTCACAACGACCTTTAAATGATGCGTTTGCAAGTTGAAGAGATTCATCAAGCATTAACGTTACGCATACGTAATTGTCGAAACAAAATCTGTATAGTGTATTTTTTTATTATTATTATTATTGTGACTAAGCGGTTATCGTACATGGTTCGGACGTGGAAGACCCTGGTTCACCTATCTTCATCTATTTCCGAGCTGCAACGGGCAGGAGACACTAGCCCTACCGCTGACCTGCAACGGGCAAAGGATTCCTTTGGACCCAGCTGCAATTGACATGGTCATTCTTAACCAAAAGATCTCAAACCTCTGAGCTGCAATGGGCAACAAGTCCAATTATAGAGGAAAGAACAGAAGAAGCTTACTTATTTGTAATATTGTGTACAAACTGTATAAATATCTATCATAACAAAAAGTAAGGGAAAACTCGTGCCTCTTACTCTACCGATTGAATATTACAATACATACGGGAACCGATCTTTGTTCATATCTTGCGATCAAGTAAATGGATGGATCACCTTCAGCAATGAACTCCGTCCCTAGCTTGTGACCCTGTATACCCTGGTCAAAGATGATGGTGATCTACCAAGTACTTCTTCAGATTTTTGTCTTCTCCCGAACAAACGGACGGAGTAAATGAATAAAGAAGCTTTGGTTTTCGTTGGTAAACCAAAAGCTACTTAGGAGACCTAATCATTGTGAAATTAAAATACCCTCTAATTTTACAGTAATTATGTGATATCTTCAAATAGATAGAAGATGATCGAAATATGGAACAAGAGCGCGCTAGACATTATTATTTTGTATGAGGTACCGTTGTCACGAGTCATCTAGTAGCTTTCCGTTTCCAGTCATTTATGAACGCGAAAATTAATACCGATTTTCTAGATGGCTCGAAATCGAAAGCAGATAAGTGAGTCGTGATAACGGTATCTCATGTACAATAATATTGTCTAGCGAGCTCTTGTTCCAATTTTCGATTATCTTTTTATCTATTTGAAAATATCACATAATTACTGTACAATTAGCGGTATTTTAATTTCGCAGTGATGGGTACTCTTAAAATTAAGATATAACAAGAACATAAGAATTAAAATGAAATATTATAGTGTCTAGTTTGACATTCTCTTTTAAAAAAAAATAAAAATAGAAAGCAGAAATAGACGTTAGCATCATCTCTTTTTTATACATGCTCTCTTAAGAATACACATGTGAAAACCTTTTAGAAAAAGTAAACGTAAGTTTCAGTAGGTAAGTTGTTTGGAAGTTTATATACATATATATAACCTTCACTAATGTATTATATTAATCCAGCACCACATTACTTTTGGTTTTCATAATTAAAATCGCACTATGGATGCTTGCTAACGGGGAAATATTACAATAATTATACAGCATCAACAAGACATCTTTGTAAATCGTGCTTCCATCTACATATATGTATATAATGATGTAAAAGGTTAAATATCTACGGGTCGTTACACACTAAACAACTCCTTTTTCATTGATTATGCCATTTTAAAAAGAACAAGCATTTTGCGTCTACGTTTTACATGAAATCGGTGCTTGCCTTTAAAATTCCTAAATATTATTATCTATTTATTGTAATGATGTCTGAAGAACGCGCTAATGACTACCAAGAGAAAAGTGGCTAAAAAGAATGTGTGGTTACTGAAATGATGATTTGTTTGTTGATGCTCATAATTAGTTTACAGCTAAAGATATATAGCTTTATCTTCAAGAAAATGAGAGAACAAAAATTACAATATAATGACTTCTTTTAGGAAGACTAGCTGAATCTGCGCTATTTACACAGCGCACAGTTCTAATATGAGCGTGAATCTCCTTCCCACTTCTCAATATATCTGTGCAAGTCCCTTTACGGACATAAATAAAGGACAGGAAGACTCTCAAAGGGAGTGAATTGCTATAGATAAAAAATATAGATGTAGTATTTTAATATATTGAATGTTGGGGTGAGTTTATGGCAAACCTGAATAAGTAATAGATGATATCAAATGCAAATATTTTTTTTCTTATAATTCCATTTCCGAGTATGCCTCATTGTGGGTCCAGAAGCCTTCGAAGTTGCCAGCTTGCAATAGGTTTTGTCATTCAGATTAAAGCAAAACGCCTGAAATGTTCGTCAACCCGCTATACGTAGCTTCTCTACTGGTTGCCTTTCACAAGGATATCAACCATAATGTCCGAGTGGCAATATTAAACTACTAGGGACAAAACGACACTTAAAATGTGGAACAAAAATAAAGACAAAGTTTTTTTTAAAAAAAAATTAAATGAGAACTGGCAAATCTACACAAAATTTGGAATCGATAAGTGAGAACGGCGCGTTTCTAACATTTGTGGTTTTCGACATCTCATTGTGGAAAGGATTAGCCACAAACATAAACTTTTCTAGCATTTTAATATATAGACTAGCTAAACCTGCGCTCTCTACACAGCGCATCATTCGCATATGAGCATAAATCTCCTTATCATTCCTTACAACATCTGTACATGTACCTTTACAGACACAAGTGAAAGACTTATTGATTAAAAGAAAGCCAAGGGGTATCATAAAGGGGAGACTTTTTTCGATTATTTTTTCTCAATATCTCTCACCGTTTGCATGATTGAGCCTACTTTTTGTGGGAGTTTCTAATTCATGCATGATCAGTGTTTTCGTTCTTCTTGCATGCAGTATGTAATAAGCAAATACATTACATACACAATTAATAATAATGTCAGTTATATATGGTGTTCACTGGGCAAAACACTCCCCCTCCCCCCCCAAAAAAAAGGTTCATTTTAGACTGGAGAAATGGTTATCCTTCCTTTTCCATTATTATTTGGCCATGAAACAAACGCCTGAGACATATACAACCCCTATATACAACAGTGTGGTGTTGAAATGTATAATGCTTAGGATGTGATGCTTTAGTTTTTTTTTTTAAATTTCAACACTTCCAATCTACCCGTAAAAATGTAATAAAGAAATAGTGCCCATGTTTTTTTTAGAAAAAATATTCAATTAGAACTGGACAATCTACATGAAATTTGCAATCGATCAGTGAAAACGTCATCTTTCTAGAGCCTGTAGTTTCCGAGATCTCATTGTCAACGCCTGCAATATCCGTCAACCCGCCATACATAACTTCTCTACTGGTTGCCTAATCGTAGTTTCGGCCTGCAACAATGTTAATCTTACTAGCTGAACCTGCGCTCTCTACACAGCGCATCATTCGCATATGAGCATAAATCTCCTTATCATTCCTTACAACATCTGATAATGTGAAGTGTGAATCTGAAATAAAAGCAAAGATAGGAATGGGAATGAAAACCTTTACGAGGAAGAAAAGTCTGTTTTGTGAGACGTTGAATAAAGAGTTGAGGGAAAAAGTCATAAAACGCTTCATGTACTGTATGGATTAGAAACATGGACGTTACTCAAAAATGATTAAAAACGACTGGAAACTTTCGAAATGTGGATATGGAGAAAAATGGAAAGAGTTGGGTGGATTGAACGCGAAACGAATGAGAGGGTATTAGAAAAGGTGAGGGAGAAAAGAACGCTTTTAGACATTATTGAGAAGAGGAAGAGAAACTGGCTGGGACATTGGCTAAGGAGGAACTGTATCATGAAGGGAGTGCTAGACGGTATAGTGGTAGGAAAGAGAGGGAGGGAAAGAAGAAGGTTACAATTGATGGACGATATCTATTAAGCAGATATTTATGCTATTAAGTTATTAAGCAGGTTTTTCTTTAAGAAAATATAATTAAACAAATTCAATATTCAGAACTATTAGGAGAAATATTTTTTTCGATTAGATATAAGTTGGGTTAGCTTTTAAGAGTGCTTACATCTTGGAAAGACAGTACCATTTTCTTGCTATAAATTGCTTGTAAACGGACAGACTGTTAGAAAATCGTCTTGGTACTAAGTATAACTGCAGCTAGCAAAATGTTGCACTTTTTTTTTTTTTTTTTGCAAGTTAAAAGAAGAAAAAAGAACTAAAATATAAGAGAAATTTGCAAGCCGAAACTAGCTTTTGCAGAAAGAATGAAACCAGTTTTTGCACTTGAAACATAACATTATTCTAAATAAAAACCAATCCATTTATTATCGAGCTACTACAGATCATATCATACACGAAAAAGGGGGCTTTTTATTTATTTATTTACTTGTGTGAGATGAGATTGTAAACTACTTACTAATCGTTAAACTATAATGATATGGAGAAAGAGAGAGAGAGAGAGAGAGAGAGAGAGAGAAAGAGAATAAAGAAATATTTTAGAAATAAACTTCTTTCAAAATACTTTATTTTTATTAATAGTTTGGGCAGAAAGAAATTTAGTTCACTTAGAATGCTTGTCAGTAGCTAAGTATGAACGAGAGTTCCTTATAATTATCACTTTGTTAATTATAACTTCACATGCCTCGTTTTAAACTATCACTTGTTAATGGCATATATACGTATATATAGCTCTAGTTATGTACAAAATTATGTGAGAAGGAAGTTATTATTATACAGACAGTATTCTTATTAACGAAGCTTCTACCATATAGACTTGCTTAAGAAACACGTCCAGGTCATAAAGTAGGAAGAATCTCTTCTAATCGCTTGATAGACTAGAGAAAAAGAAAAAAACAAGAACATTAACTATTATTATTTCTTAAGTTTAGTTGTTTCGACTTTTTTCGCATCCACTTAACTCCATACGCTTAGTAATTGACACTTCATTTATATCCAATGCTATGTTTCAGGTGCCTCGTAACACGGTTATTGAATGATCGCTCTATTGATACCAAGTCTTAACATGGTTGATCTTTTATTTTTACATTGTATTACCAGAGTAAATTGCTCTAGAAACGATAACGCTACGTAGATTACATTTAAGTATAAATTTATCGTAGGTAATAATCTCCAGTAAGATATAAACGGTGGACCATTCATCTTGGCAAACTCTTGTAACTTTAAAACTAATGAACAAAAAACGCTGATATTGTCTAGCAGGCAAATATCGGCAGGAAAATCTTATTTGGCATACTCTGTGCTACCAGAAGGTTAACAGTGTTGCCAACCCGACATAAAGTTGCATTTTTTTCCAAATAGCACTACACCAAGTCACTACACATATCAAATCTGCATGTAAAACGAAAACTTACAACACCATACCTGTTAATGAGTGTCTCGTGCTACTTTCCAGAAGTGAATTTGTTTCTATGATTTTTCACAAAAACGAAACTGAAATGTTGTGTGCTATATGAAAAGATGACTGGTGTAAATATAATTTTATGCGAAAATAAGGTTTCATAACCGCAGATCTCTTCGGCATTTTGTAATTATATTTTAAACATATTTTGAAACGTTGAAACGCGACTGTCGATAGTTGATTACAAACTCAAGACATTTTTTTTTTTCAAACTTAATTTTCCCACAAGAGATGTATGTTGTATTTATTGATCTAGAAAAGGCTTTTGACCGTATGAAATGAGAATTGTTGTTGGGAGTTCTAAAGAAATCTGTGTCGAAATGGATAGATCGAAGGCTCATAAGAAACTTATATATGAAACATCAAGTACGTATTAAGCAAGGGAGGAAATGACAGAAGAGAGTGCAATTGGAAGGGGAGTTCGATTGAGATGCTGTACTCGCTTACATTATTTAATATCTATCTAGAGAAGATAGTGCAAAAGAGCCTACGTAACGAAGACATCATTCTGGTAGGAAGTAGAATGACTAGATGTATATGGTTTGCAAATGAAATGGCTCTTGTGGCGGAATCTGAAAAAGAAAAACAATAAGACAGAAAACTTGAAAAAGGACTATGAAGAATATGGGATGAATATAAATGTTACCAAGACAAAAGCCATGCTGACAGGAATGAAGCTATCGGTGTCAAATATATAAATAGAAGGAGAGAAAAATAGAACGGGTGATTTGACGATCATATGAAGTGCGAACGTGGATAGAAATGGCGAAAGAAGCCTTTAAGAGGTCTCAATCCCGGCGAAATTAAAATACCGCTAATTTTACAGTAATTATGTGATATCTTCAAATAGATATAAGATAATTGAAATGTGGAACAAGAGCGCCCTAGATAATATTATTTTGCGTGAGGTACCGTTATCACAAGTCACTTAGTGGCTTTCATTTTCAGCCGTTTAGAAACGCGAAAATAAATGCCGATTTTCAAAATGGCTCGGAATCGAAAGCAGATAAGTGAATCGTGATAACTGTATCCTATGTAAAATCATATTGTCTAGGGCGCTCTTTTTCCACATTTCCATTATCTTTTATCTATTTAAAGATATGACATAATTACTGTAAAATTGGCGGTATTTTAATTTCGCCGGGATGAGGCCTCTTAAGAGAAAGAAAAGTGTGTTTTGTGGGACATTGAATAAAGAGTTGAGGAAAAGACTCATAAGATGCTTCGTGTAGTGTATTGTACTGGATGGATCAGAAACATGGACATTACACAAAAATGATTAAAAACTACTGGAAGTTTTCGAAAAGTAGGTGTAGAAAAGAGTGGAGAGAATTAATTCGATGAGCAGAAAACTAATGAGAAGTTGATATAAATGGTCGGGAGAAAATAACAATTTTAGATATTATTAAGAAGAGGAAGGGAAACTGGTTGAGACATTAGGTAAGAAGGAACTGTATCATGAAGGGCTTACTAGAGGGTTTCGTGGCAATAAAGAGAAGGAGGGGCGAAGGAGACTACAATTAATGAACGCTATCAAAACAAACAAAAAAAATCACATGTGAAGAAGAAGACCGTGGAGCATGGAAGCTTTTCAGTTGCGGCAAGTGACCTGCCAATAATGGCAGAATACCTACGATATGATTTCCATAAGGGCTAGTTAGGTGCTTAATTCATATGGTGTATGTAATATCCTAAAGCTTAAAAGGTGAACGGTGGGTCAATGATAGATCGCTCATCCCTGTGGTGTAGAGTGAAGGAATGGTTCACTACTTTTCATGCGGGTCTGGTTCTCTCGTCTCATGCGCAGTCTTACCCTGTAACCAGGAGTGATTCGGTGACAGAGCTGGTCATCCGATAATTCGGGAGGAGGAGATCTATAATTCTCACGCGCTTATACTCTGATAGACCTCGTAAAGCTATCTTTCAGTGCAGTAGACCTTGCAGTTATCTTTCAGTGGAGTAGACCTTGCAGTTATCTTTCAGTGCAGTAGACCTTGCAGTTACCTTTCAGTGTAGTGCTTTGACACAGAACAAGAGAAAAAGAAAATTATACACTTATTGAAAAGACGGACAGAAAGAGAGAGGAGATAGTATTTTGTTAAAATATATTAGCAGTATCATACATGTTCTGTATTTTGTATGGCGATGTTTCCTCTTTCGGATCATACCAGGCCTGTTTGGATCACCGGGTCAGTCTGAGTAATATGTCTGTTCGGGTTACAGGCTATAGGTCTGACTGATTTCGGGTCTCTTTAGGTCATGTGTCTCTTCGGGTTACCGGTCATAGGTCTGACTGCTCTCAGGTCACTCTGGGCCATATGTCTGTTTGGGTTACTGTCATAGGTCTGACTGCTTCTGGGTCACGGGATCTCTCCTTGTGCGAAGTGATCTCTGTCTCCGTTTGGACCATATGAGTTTTTGAGTTTTTATTGGACAGCATCGTGTCTGTAACATTTCTCAAATTTCTGTGCATAACCGTGGGGCGTTAAATTAACAATTTAATTTTCGTATGTTAATATTATGTTTAAATAGGCCTAATTCTTTTCCGCTTTGGTCTAGTACTTAGGTTTCTTTCTGAGAAAACTTTTGTTAAATAGGCAGAAAGCGCACTTGAAAGGACTCACCTTTCCAAATGATTCAGTTATCGAGCCTGACCACTAATTTTATCGGTATTAATCAGTTTGAAATAAGATTGAACGCTAAACGAGATAAGACAGAATTTTCGGGACAAATTCGAGAATGGAGACAGAACTCTTCCAATAAGAACAGTTGCATTTTTCCTACATTTTTGACGACATATTTTTAGAGGCGAGAGAGCCTCAAATCTCGACCCGTACTCATCCATAATTCGGAAAAATGGTAAACGTCCTCGCATTGGTAGTTTCCTTGATTATAACTGATCCTCCATTAACCGGTAGATTCCTCCATTAACCGTATCTTTTTCAGTACACAGAGAATTATATAACCGGTATATGAGACGGTATTTTAGACGTTATATGGGAAGATATAAGAGACGGAAGCTACTTTTAAAACTGAATTTACTTAAACTTTGTATCTGTAGTAAAAACGCTCACGGGGGATCCTATAGTGCTCACCGGGATCGAACCCAGGACGAGGTTGCACAGAAAAAGAAAGCTTGATGCAGATACCCAACTTAAAAACAATAGGTTACGTCTTATATAGCCTCAGTATTGGAAAGAAATATTGAATTCCAATCAATGAACCTTATGTCAACAGAAGAATACTAGGATGGTACCTTCTCATTGTTAATATTACCAGCGTAAAGCATGGGCGGAGTTATGGGGGGGCATGGGAGTGCATTGCCCCCCCCAACATTTTGACCAAAAACAAAAATGCCACTTATAAGATCCTTCAATTCTCATTTGTATATACCGTGCCCCCCCCCCCAACAGACAAAAGGTCTGCCCCCCAGCACACAATTCCTAACTTCGCCCATGGCGTAAGTAACCTTATATCGACTCTGATGGTTATAAATAAGACACTGAATGATCATCATACAACAATAAAATTTAGTTTCATGACAAAAATCATTGACATTGTCTTCATTTAGAGCTTCTGATATTTTCTTCTTTTTTATCAAGAAAAGCAAAATAAAAAAAAAGAAAGTAAAGCCAGAATTGCTTGTTTCCTTAGCAACAGGAAATAAGGCAACAAGAAGGAGGGAAAAAAATAGAAAATTGGTGCTTGAGGGAAAACTGGTAACTAACAATATCCAGCGATGTTTTGCGAAGTTTTCCCAAGTCCTTCCTTCATAACCATATCCTATAGTGTATCAGGCGAGCGACCAAGCGAAGGAAAGTCACGGGCCACTGGTCATGCCAAGTCCTCATTGGACCGTTACAGATGACAGGATGACCCCTCAACACCACCACGCCTTCTTTCCCTAACTGACCTCGCTTGTTCAATCCTCATGACAGACAACGATTGACCCCATCGCCGATTTATATATTATCTAATTTCATTTTTCTACGCACCACTTACGCACGACAGGGACTCTAAGCTGCTTTTTTTATTTTTTGGTCAGGGTGTATGAACAAGTGTCCCAAGTAATCCAGTTGAAGTAATTGGTGTCTTTCAGCAGTTTGTGAGGCACGTAAAGAGAACTTGTCATGCTTGTATGCATTTTTTTTTCTTTTCCATGAGGGAACTTCAGGATGGGCAAAGAAAAAAAATTCCCAACCTAAACAACTGTATCATTATTACGTATTATTGTTATAAAGATTTGGTAACGTAGTAACGAGTCCTAAGACGTGCTGAATGTGGTCCTCATTCTTTTCGACGCATTTCTTGGGCACGTGCAGCATTTTGACTAACAGAGGCGAATCTTGAAGGAAGTCACACCGGTATAAATTAAAGTTTTCATTCTGCTGCTTGAAACGAAAAGAGGAAAACTTTCCTAATGAATACAACAATTAGCACATTGGATAATATTTTTGTCTTTCAACTGATAAAACTTTTACTGGCGTGACTTTCCTCACGAACCGCCTCTATTCACTAATACTGTTTACAGATTTCCCATGATAGTACTGTGGACAGTATTCCTGACATTTTCTTTAGATTCATCCAAAGAGGGAGAACTATCGGCGTGAACTCTTACCTTTTAACTTTCCTAGAGATAAAAGAGGTATTAGGCTAAGTCAGGAGACCGCGGTGGCCAAAAGCTTTGATAGCAGTTCGTTCTTCTGAAGATATTTCATGAATAGGTTCGGTTTTCAGCAACCATTTACATCTACAACAAATTTGGTAATCTACTCACGAGTCAAAAAAAGGTGCTGAAGATAGTAATCGATCATTTGAATGTACACTCATGTCCAAAATGAATGTCGCATATCTATAACAGTTTTGTTGTGCGAATATAATTGGATAATGATATCGCAGGGTACTTCTAATACTGTTACTATTTGTATAATCGTGAAATATATATTTGTGTTAAATTTCATAGAAAAAAATTATAAATACGAAAATTAGAATGAGTACAGCAAAATATTGCTACATGGACAAGAAAAGTTTTTTGTTATATTATTCTTATTTACAGCTCTTTTGACATGAAATTTACCACATACGTTTCTCTGCTGATTATACACATAGTAAGAGTGTTAAAAGTACCGTGAGATATCATTATCCAATTATATTCGCACAACAAGCCTGTTGTAGATGTGCGATAATCATTTTGGACATGAGCGTACCTGTCGGCACGTTGTAGCATGTTCATTGATCCTGTTTACAGTATGTACTTCCACGGTAGTACCAGGAATAGTATCCGTGATCTTTTCTTTATCTTCATTCATGAAATGAGGACTATAGGCGAATGCTTTTCCCTTTAAATTTCTCCAGATATAAAATTGCTATATCAAGAAGTCAGGAGACCGTAGTGGCCATAACCCTTTCTTCTGAGCACATTGTCATGAGCCCTTTGATATATGCACTATAGTAGGCACTTAATTTTGTAGGGCTCCTTCAGTTCCTCATTCGAAATGCAGATCTACCTAATCGGCTGAGCATTTCCATCGACTTTGTTAGAAGAAAAAGATTTACTCTTGCGCCGCATGGTGTTTACTGTCGATAGTAAACCCTAATTGTCCAGAGTTTTGCCGCATGGTGTCAAAACTGCCGGTAACATGCTGTTGTATATCCTAATGCATAGCTAAGTACGCAGTACAGCAAGTTAAAGCCATATCATTCAAAAATTTCTTTTATAATTCTCGTAGAGTAAGAGACTACTAATGGAAGTATTTTTCCTGTATAGAATGACTCTATTAAGTAAAATTATCCTAAAAACGGTCTACTGGTAATAACTTTCAGATTTAACGTCCCACGATTAAGAACTTAAGGCTGAGGGAGACGGATGATTAATCCAAGTGAAATATGATGGAGGAATTAGTGGAATGGGAATGTATGAGAAAACCGGAGTACGGCGAGAAAACCCAAAGACGAAATGTCCTCCACAGACGTACTTTGCCGGGGACCGAACCAGGAATCCCAGGCACTAGAAGTAAGCGCTCTATCACTGAGCCACCATACCCCCCCCCCCCCCCACCGTCCTACTGGTAGTGTTTCTCACGACAAGATTGTCGTCTCGGAAATGAGACGAGAAATGTCACACAAGTCATTTTTAACCCAAATTTTAGATCTCAAACATTCTTTTTTTTAGTGTTGCACGATTCACAGTGGCGTATTTAGAGGGGGGCTTCCGGCTTAACTCCCCCCCGAAATCGTACTTACTATAGTAAAGTATATGAAATATCTTGCAGAATTTTCACATTTTCAGGCAAAGCCTCCCCCGAAAGTTAGCAAAGCCCCTCCCGAAACAAAATCGTAAATACACCAGATGATTCATATATAAATACTATGAATAGATAAACTGATCGTACGAATACAATGAAGAACATTTATTAACGTTTAAAGACAGGCAAGGGCGCCGATCCTGGGGTTCGAGGGGGCCCGGGCCCCCCAAAGCTCGTGATATTTTTATATATTTTTTTATATTTTTTTATTGTTACATGTATTGTTTTATATATATATATTTAGATGAATCCCCCCCCAAAGTTACAGAGAAATCGGCTCCCTTGAAGATAGGAAGGTCATTACACAATATACTGCAATGATAAATGTGGTTCAACCTCAATTTCCATCACTTGAAAATACAACTCAATTTCAATGTGAGTTTAAGCATCATATCCTACAAGTTAAACATTCCAATACATATACGGTGTATAGTAGGTTAATATAAAACGGTACCGGTAAGTTAAATTAAAGTGAAAATAGTGTATTGTCATTGGTGCCCGCAGCGGGAAAAGAAGGGGGGCAATTGCCTTCCCTAGGATTTTTGAAAGGAATTCGCTTTTTTGAAATGCATGCCAAAATATATTAGATTTTGATACTTACGCATTACAGTATTTAATGCGAGGGTAAGTCAAAAATTATCCGTAATTTTGACATAACATTTCTTACATTATTCATACTGACCTCCAAGGGCGCCCATCAGGGGGGAGGGCAAGGTGGGGCGCTCGCCCCCTAGAGGAAATTGTACTTCGGAATATCGAAAACCCAATAGAATTTTTTAGAATAGTTACAGCAAAATTTGAAACTATATTTGAAATGTCGCTTTTTCTTGCCCCCCTTGGAAATCACAACATGGGCGCCCTTGCTGACCTCTGTCCTCGTTTATATTTTTGTGATGCTCAGTGGCGTATTTAGGGGGGCTTCCGGGCTTAAGCTCCCCCCTGAAATCTTACTTATTATAGTCAAGTATATGAAATATCTTGCAGAATTTTCATATTTTCAGGCAAAGCCCCCCCTTCCGAAACTTAGCAAAGCCCCTCCCGAAACAAAATCGTAAATTCGCCACTGGTTATGCTATTACGGTCATGCTATGAACGTTTGATTTTAATTCCTTTATTTGTCTTCCTTTTGTTGCAGATAGATCATGGCCGCTCCATTAAAAGTTTGCACCAAAGAGGAACAACGAGCAGTGATCCGTTTTTTATGATCAGACGATGTATCGGCAGCCGCAATCCATCAAAGACTTTCGGCACAATACGGAAACAGAGTCTTGCTGCAATGGAGTGTTATACGAATGGATTGAAAACCTCGAAAATGGTTGCACAAGTGTTATGCACGAGGAAGAATCCGGATAACCATCTATGGCCACAAATGATGACAAAATTGCTGCAAGACACTGTTTCAGTATTGTGCCGAAAGTCATTGATGGATTGCGGCTCCTGATACACCTTTCAACCACAAAAAACGGATCACTACTCATTGTTCCTCTTTGGTGCAAACCTTTAATGGAGCGGCCATTATCTATCTACAACAAAAGGAAGAAAAATGAAGGAATTAAGATCGAACTATCATACCATGACCACAACAGTATAACAATAAAATAAACTAGGACACAGGTCAGCACGAACAATGCAAGAAAAAGAGTTATGTCAAAATTGCCGATAATTTTTGGCTTACCCTCGTATGTTTACTATAGAGAGTAAAGTTACGTATTATGCGCCAATAGTTATTATTTTATGTGAAGTATTATGTGTATCAAAATGTATGTATCCACGACTTCGCTTGTCTGTCGGTCTTTTGAGCCCCTTAGGGGGAAAAAATCCGCGGACGTTTCTGGTCATGGATTTACGTAACTCTACACTCATGTCCAAAATCATTATCGTATATCTATAGCTGTCTTCTTGTAAGAATATATTTTGATAATGATTTTGCAGGGTACTTTTAATAGTGATACTATGTGTATAATTGGGAAATGTACATTTGTGGTAAATTTCATAGGGGTATAAATACGAAAATTAGAATGAATAAAACAAAATGTTGGTAAATGGAGAAGAAAGTTTTATATTTGTTTTATTGTGCTTATTTGTTGCTCTTTTGGCATGAAATTTACCACACACATGTTTTTGCCGATTATACACATACTAACATTATAAGAAATACTGGGCGAATTCGTTATCAAATTATATTACTACAACAACATATTTCTAGACATGCGACAATAATTTTGGACGTGAGTGTACATAATTTCAGGGTTCTAGTTAGAAGTATATGAAAGTGCGCGACATTTAAGTTGCAAGTAGTTGTTGAAGTGAAAAATCCGACGAAGATGTGTGTTTCAGTGTATTATGCACTCATTGCGATATATAGTTGAGTTGATTTTGAGTTTAACGTCCCGTTCAGCAGCGAGGATATATGAGAGGTGGACCTCGTTATTAACATGGAATCCGAACTACATCAGTTCCCGCCGGCAATTGAACCCGTGTCTCACACGGTAAAGGCGCGAACGTTAACCGCTTAGCCACGAAGGAGCTCTAATGCGATATGTAGAAAGAAGAAAGGAATAAAGAGTAGAGGTATGCTGATCCCCTCCGCCGCCGTATCCCCACCACAAATCACATAGCGCCTTGTCCAAATATAGGAGATGTTTTCGCCGGACCCTGTACGCCGGAAAATATGGCGTGTGGGAGCACCAATCCAGCAATCTCCAAAGCGTTGTACGTAAATGCCCGTTAAATAGTAATCACAGAACTACCATTACGAATATACTTCTCCTCAACAACGCACAATGCTCACCGCGCCACGCCATTGCGATTACTGAAAATGGCAAGTACATTGCTATCGATCAATACTCGGTCCGCCGCAGTATCTTCACCACAACTCACACAGCGTTCTCTCCAAATACGGGAGATCATTTTAGCCGGCCCATGTATACATAGGACAAGAACTATAGTTTGAAGTGGAATATTAATTACCACATTACGTTCGATGCTTCTCCTACTAGGAATCAAACCCGGGACCATGTGCATGAAAGATATATACACGTTAGCTACTAGACCAGCGAGGAGGGCCTTGTAAGTACGCGTTATAGAATCTTCCTATACCACGATGCGATTTTTTGATATACTGAACTTCCCTGTCAACAACTTTCCTCAGTGGTGCAGTGTCTATTGTTAAGACATTAGCAAAAATATCAGCCTTTTCAGTATCTGAGATTATTGAGGTAATATGACCAATAAGTGGGTAGTGAAATTGACTACGCTTATCAATGAGATTACTAAATTTTTTCCCCTAAGATTATTCACAGTTTTGATGCAGGAGTGTCGTTCTTAAACCCAATGGCGTACGCAAAGAAGATTTCGGGGCTTAACTCCTTTGAGCAAGATATTATGGAAAAATAAATAGGGTTAAGTTCCGCAGGTGGCCCCGAAAAATATCAACATTTACGGGTAAATCGATAGAATTATACGCGTACAAAATTTAAGAATCAGACAAAATATAAAGATAATACAAGTCATCTCAGTACGGGGATTAATTACGGAGAAAAACGAAGTTTAATCTTGTGCTATATGAAGGCTCATAATTAGGCCATATTAGGTAAACTGACAATAGGGCATAATGTGCCAGTGTTTCAAATCCACTACCTTAGTAACTAACCTAAATAGTGTGTATGATCATAGAAGAACGGCAAAGATGTGCTACATGCAAAACCATGTGTTTTAATGCTATAATAAATATTTATTTTAGTATCCTCGTTTACGCATATACCTATCATCGCTGACGCGCCTCCTTACTACGAACGCACTCCGGTGCGGGCTCCTCTGTTGCACTTCTACACTGACTTGGTTTGATAGCATTTGTGCTTTTTATGACCAACTAGCACAAGTTGGTTTGTGCTTTTAAGTTTGTATGTCATATGACCACTGTTTAAGATATTTCCGATTATGACAGTTGACAGAGTTTACAATGCTGAACATTTGAAAGGTGCTACTTTTGAGCAATAATATAATATGGATTCATAGTTAGTAAGAGAAAATGAACAAATATTTGCTAAATACAATAGTTTTATGTTCCTCCCATCACAGGGGGCCATCACCGTAACCTATCTATACAAAAGTCGTGCTTGTCCTGAAAGGTTGTGGGATTGAGTGGTTAACCCCCTCCGCTTACGTTACTGCTTAAGACCATACCACTTGGCTAAAGTTTAACCATCCTGAAATATTGACAAAGTGAAGCTGTGTGTAGTTGATTTTTATGACTGCATATTAATATGCAGAAAACGTACAGTAATTTAATGTCTATGGTTTTAATCACTGTTATGACCTATAACATTTTGTTTGTCATTTTGTCCTTGAAATTACTTCTTCTGGCAATGCACTTAACTTAAAATGATTTCTTCGTTATTAAGACGAACACACATAAGTATCTTCCATTAAAGTGACATCTAGTTAATTAGTTCCATATTTTATCCACAACTCATTTAATTTGCCATAATATTGCCACATTATCGATTCGAGTAAACTGTTTTACTGTATTTTCGTAGTCGATATAAATTTTTAGTAATATTGTTAAATGTGAATTTTGTAAGTTGCTTATTTACATTCTGAAAGCCTGTTGCACGGAATTTTTCAACGCGACCAGTGGATTCCCAGAATAATTGATCGAAACACAACACAACAGGCCCGTAGTCACGGGGGGCTAGGGCGGGCTCAGCCCCCCCTAAAATTTTTGCAGCCCCCTAACTAAAATCATAGTTCGAATTAACGGGGGATGCCGGGGAATTCCTGTACGGTAAAAAATTATGTCCGGCTCATATCACAGGAGTAACATAACATCCCTGTCTGGGATAAATTTTCGCCTTCTACATTTACAGTAACAATACATAAGAATCCCCCTCTCGTTTGAAAGTTTAATTTGAAGACTGACTGAAATGTTGGAAGAAATTGTATTTCCAAATGTACTTTAGAGTGCTAAATTAAAATTTACTTTTATTATACTCATTTAAAGTATTGGCCTATTTATGCTCTACGCTTCTTTGAATTGCTAATATTTATATGAGCGTGAGTCTGTGTTTATATATATATATATATATATATATATATATATATATATATATATATATATATGTATGTATAAAATAATTTATGGTTATTCTATCGGCAAACATGCATTTGTGTTCAGAAACAACATACTTTTACCTTAATCTGCGGACGAAAAGTTTACTTCTTCCTATCCTTTTTGGAATTTGCAACTGAAAACATCCTTTTGCTGTGAGTCATTGGCTTTCGGTCAATATGCGAGAGACTGAAAAGACAGCATCCCTCAACAGGGGGTCGCAACTGCTTCGCTCTAATAATCACACAGGTGTATGGGTTTGTTTTGTGTATATTAGCATAGCCGTCTTTAGGAAGGCCCCGGCCTTCGGTGTGGCAACGCTGTTCCCCACACCACTCGACGTCCATCGCGAGCAATACCAGGACAAATCTTTTTCTGCAGCTTGTTTTTCTTTCTTTTTTTTTTCACTGCCTTTTGTCAACTTTTTGTGATAGTTTTGTCCAATAAACAAATGGAATATTCTTGTTGAATGTAATAAGCAAGAGACTAATATAGCGAAGGCTACCTAAGTTAGTAATAAGTAATCAAAGAGTGATTGACTAATACAATATACGTAATTAGTAAGATACGTTTACATTAGTAAGATAAGTACAAGGATCATGACAACAAATGACCAAAATAATATAAAATCCATTCATAAAATAAGATTACAAAATATATTGAAAGATGTAAGTCAAAGCAAGAAAGGGTAAACGAACAATAGGATAGGCTTATATAACTAAATTGACAAATTAAATTGAAGTTTAGCGTCCTTTCCAGCACTGAGGCTATCTGTATGAGTAACGATGATATATGCATAAATTCCTATTCTAGTTTTATATACGTTTACATAAGTATTCATAAAAGATGCGCGCACGAAGGTTGGGGCAGGGGGCCCAGTGCCCCCTGGTTCACGAAAATTTGTATTATAACAACTTAAACTTCTTAAAGGGCCGCGATGGCTCAGTGGTTGAGCGTTCATCTCTGTTGTTTGGGGTTCCAGGTTCGATCTCAGCTCGCACCAAGTGAACTTTGTGATGGACAAACACCGTGTGCGTGGGTTTCCTCGGGGTTCTCCCGTTTCCTCCTATTTTCTTCATTCCACCATTTCACTCATTTCACATCATCACCGTTTCCTTTAGCCTAACCAGCATTATCGTGGGACGTAAAACTCAAAGATTTTATTTTAAATTTCTTAAGGTTTTCTAAAAAGAAAAAAAAATACCAAACGTAATATAGCAACCAGGAAGATGTCCTCTAGAAAATTTTCTTCGGGCGCCGATGTTCTTAAGTACACAGTGCATTTACAAATTTGGTAGAATTGCCAAAATTTTAGGTCTATTGGAGGCCGTTCTCATGCTGAAAAGATGTCTAACTTCCTTCTATTTCTTTCTTTTACAACAGCTTGCTTCATTAATTTTGAATAGTTATTTAAAAGAATATTACACAAACAATATTTCCTACCAATTTTTAACTGTCCTGGTGGCATGGATTTACAATAATATTATACAATCAAGTATGTTATTGTCTCTGCTTATCCCTAATACACTTAAGCGATGCAAGACTAATTTCTGATTATTATTTGAAACTAACTTGTTTTCACATTCTTTAGATATTGACACCTGCATAATTGCAAATAGATGTTTGCATACTCTCATAATAAAATCTGACGGTACCGACAATTTGCTTCGATTTACCTTAGTGGAACATTCATCTTTTGATTCCTCTTTATGCATCAAAATATCATTACACGTATCACAGTTAAGTTTGTGTGCTGTCTTGAAACACATATGTACAGACACATACGTACAGAAATGCAGAATCATCTAATGTAACACTGTTCAAATAGTCTTTGTTTAGAATCTCAAGAAAAACTATTAATATAATCTTTACTGTTTACAAATTCGTAATGATCATCCAATATTTCGCTTGAGAATGGAACGCTGTGGAAATCGGAAACTCTTTACATATTCTTCCTCCTTAATTGTTTTATTGTAATTACGTTGATACCCAGGCATAATACATTTATCTGGCATTCTGTCCTCTAATTCCCATAAATGTGACACTTCACAGCATCTAAATACCAACGCCTTTTACTGACAGCGTGCGATTGTCACCATTTACCGAAAGGCAAATGTTCCAGCCGATAGGACGTTCGCGCTGCGTTGCCAAGTTTCTATGGCGGGGCCTTCCTAGAGATAGCTATGATATTAGACATGGAGAGAGAGAGGGGGATGGGGGATTTTGACTACGTTTTATGTCACGTGATAACGCAGTAAGAAAAGTTTCCTTTTCTTTGTTGTGTTGTGAGTTGAACATGGTTGTAATTGAAAGTTGGTCGATGCTGGTTTCTGAAGATGCACCGAAGTTCACTTGAAGAATGAGAATTGTAGTGTAGCAGCAACTTGACTATTTGTTAAATAACTTAGAATAATATATCTTTAAACTAAAGATAAGTTCGATTCACTTAATCTTTATCGAGAATGAATAATTAGATACTTATATTAAAATAATTTAATAATTGTTGCCAATCTTTGGTGTCAGAATCAAATGTTCAAGCAGATCATTAGACGTAAGCCTAATCATCCAAAGTTACTATTTTGTAAAAGAATACCTTGCACTCTTCTGGTATGTAAACAAAAAATGCAGCGGACTAAACGGAGGTAGTAGTTGCACTTATAGGAGAAACAGAATTTTTAGTTAAAGATTGAACCTTATTGGACGATAATATGTATAATGCTTTATAAATTTGAAATTTGACCTTTGACTTAAAACAGGGTGCGTTGGGGAGTTTAGCGTCCCTCTTCAGCAGGGAGGCTATAAAGAAACGGGATCTATAGCTTAAAGTAACATCCAAATCACTATCGGTTTGAATCCGAGGACTCCCAATACGGTTTGAACCCGAAACCAGACGCGCCGAAGGCGAGCGCTGTACCCATGAGGCTACGGGGTAGCCGACAAAAGTAACAATTTGTTAATGTAGTTTTATTTTGAAGAAGAGATATCTTCAATAGAAATAAGTAAATAGCTGTTTAAATCATTAGTTCTTAACTTAAACTTTTTAGTGCCTACGAAAGCAACTGATCTCGAATTTTTATTTGTACGTACAATGTAAAGAATTTCATGTATACTTTGATATGAATTGTACTATACAAAGAAAATTTAATGAACTGTTACTTCTCTTATCAATTTCGTTTCGAGAAAGAAGATAACTGCACTAGAACAGGGAACTTTTTTGGAGTTATTTCTTATTTGACTGCTCGAGTACCAGATCATAACAGATTATTTTTACTTAAACATGACTTTAGTAGCAATCATCCTAAATGATTGTTGATAGTATGTTCCAAAGAGTCTAGAGCACTGGTTCTCAAACTGGAGTCCGTGGCCCCGGGGGTCCGCGTGACCTTTCTACGGGGTCCACGACGTCTAAAAATTGAAATGTGTTGTGATAAAATGGAACTCACAGCTGTTATGCAAAAATTATTTTTTCAGTTACTAAAAAGAAAGTAATTAGAAATTATACGTTGGTAAATTTGAATATTTTCTTTACTGAATTTCTGCCCTGAAGCCGGTCAACCTTTATATAGAACTACTTTAGGTGAGAGGAATTCCTTCTTTGTTAGGGCATTTTTTCAAAAGGAGTTGTACATTAACTACACCGTGCCGATCTTGTTTTGCTGAGTTACAACAAGAACATCACCAGAAACCTCGATCTGGACACAATTGTTCTAAGATTGGCAGCATCCAAAACAAGGAGACATACTGTGATTGTGTTGTTAGTGATTGTTCAAATGTTCAACTTGTTTCTACAATAGTGTGCCAACATGAGGAGTGTATATATGCGTGTTGTGTTTGTGTTTCTTAATCTTATGAAATTTATAAATTTGTAGATAGCAAAAACCCATAAACATATCATTATTTCTTTCGAACATCACCATAAAAAATGATCAAAAAATGTTTAGAAGTACAAGTGTAAAATAAAGCGCGTGATATTTAAAGAAATATAAAGTTTCATATACAGGTAAAATGTTAATTTCATTTTTTCAATATGCATATATTTGTTTAGGCCACATGTATTTCAAAATATTGATTTAAGATTCTGAGACCCTTTTCTGTAGAATCTCTTTGAAGATAGTATTAAATCTCATTACTCTCTAGATTTTTTGAAATTTCACAAATATTTTTTCAGTCATCAAAAATTAAAAAAAAAAACGTACTAATTCTGTACTAATTCTTTGGAAATTTTAATGATTGGTTCGTTCGGCCAACTATTTTTTTAACAAATATTTTTTATTTCCTTGAGGATGAGAAAACGCAAGAAATATTTTGTTACCATAACAAATAAATAAAAAGGAGACACATAGTATTCTAGCTTTCAAGTACAGTTGTACTAACGCTATAGGGGAAAATTTTAAATTTTAATAATAATTCCTTCACGCTGTAGTTTTAGTTTTAAGAGCATAAGAAATTATTCATCATCACACACAGATTATACAATATATATATATATATATATATATATATATATATATATATATATATATATATATATATATATATATATATATATATATATATATATATATATATATTGTATAATCTGTGTCTCTCTGTGTGTGCCCACCCTAATTTACATTTAGCCCCCCCTAAATTTGGAGGCTGGCTACGGGCCTGCAACACAATACAGCAATACTAAGAAATAATGGTGCAGATTAACAACAGGCCACCATAAGAATGCAAATTTTACGGTTAATACCTATTAGCCTACTTCACAAATGGAGAGTAATGTCTAAGAGACTCATTATGCAGTCGGCAAATCTGTTTGATTATAGTAATAAGGTAGCAATAACATAATTAATCTAAGCGTGACTATAATGAATGCCTCTGTAAAAGAAGCATTGCATACGTTTCCTATTATTCTCTAATAACTTACATGTAAAATGAAATTAATTAAATGGAATTTCTATGTAATTTTAATCCATGACTAGTCTTTTCTTAACTAGGGGCTTCACCCCAGACCCTCGCACCTCTTAATCCACAATTCTACGGAATTTCAAGTTTCTTTTTCTATTTCAACTATCTAAAAGATAAGATTTTGTACCCCAAGACGATTTGTTAATTTAAAAAAAAAAAAAAAAAACTTGTTTCCACCTTCAATGATAAGGAACTTGTCTGTGACAAAGACAAGACTAGTTTTCGTGTCAAAACTGTGATAACTAACTAAATGGTATTCTCTACTGTTCGAGAATTGAGTTCTTGTATTTGACAACAATCAAGCAATTTATGCTAGGGTTTGTTTAACCTTTGCTTTAGCACTTTTCATGTGATCTTAAACTAATGCGGTGTTTCCAACAAGAAATATGTATTTTAAATAACATAGTTATAATAGATTTTGCCGCCCCTCGAAACAGGCCTGCAACTAGAGGGGGCTAAGGGGGCCTGGCCCCCCTAGACCTTAACACAAAATGCTATTATTAATACGAAAAACACAATTTAGCTATGTGTAAGATAATTTTCAATGACTTGCCCCCCCCTAACATATTCATGCGCCCCCCAAACCTCTGTGGCTGGTTGCGGGCCTGCCTTGAAACCTGCAACACCGTGCAAATGCATGTGTTGCACATATGGGAGAGCCCACCCTGCCTAAGATCAACGATTTTTTTAAAATACTGTTGATAACGACTGTCCTCTAGGTTTAAAACGATATTTTTGTACCTATATTAATTTTTAGTTGGTTACCAGTATGGCATTACGAATATGAATGGTCGCTGCCGATGTGGAGCTGAGAATCATATTACTTTTAAAAAAAAAAAGTTAAAAAAAACTCCCGTCTTTCGTGTTGCCATAAATTGCGAGCCGTATTAGGAGAACATCGTTTCAGGATGTAAAGAAGC
This sequence comes from Thermobia domestica, assembly GCF_964235325.1. NCBI lineage: Eukaryota > Metazoa > Arthropoda > Insecta > Zygentoma > Lepismatidae > Thermobia > Thermobia domestica. The sequence goes on from NW_027656575.1 coordinate 64,126, forward strand.
TACTTACAAAATGACCATTGCTGTTCACGCTTTTTATATACCATACATGGTATATACATAAAAATTAGTTCCAAATAATACCGTGCATTTCTTCGTCGTTTGTGAAGAAGAGTATATATATAAATTGCTACATACATATATATATTACCTACCTGCCTGCTTACTGCCAAGACAGGTCTCCATGTTGTTTTAAAAGGCCTTGTTTAGGAACAGGTGACCATGTCTGGTTCAAGGGTGCGGTCAGATGCAGCTTGAAAAATAAAACAAAATAATAAAAAAGTGAACTGGATCCGCCCCTAAGACAGAAACAGAAAAAAAAGAAGCCCCATACTACTTGGGTTACCTGCTCTGGTTTTGATATGATACGCTCTGAACTAGCACGTCGGAAGCTACACATTCCAGTAATAAAAAAAGAAAAGAAAATGTTATAAAAAGAAGAAGGGATAAACATGATAAGAAACAACGAATGATAGCTAAAAGAAAGGCCAAACAAAAACGGAGTACTTTATCACAGTCAGAAGGGGCCAGTGGATGTAAAAGAAAAAAGCACCTGCCAGCGAACCCTGACAGACGCCATTGCTCAACTCAGGGAGCTACAACATTACAAGAATTGTGTGTCCAGTAAAAAGGGCCCAGGAAGTAAAAAGGGGCTTTTTTTTTTTTTTTAAAATGCCAGCACGTAGATCGCTCTGGGATTTAAAACAAAAAATATTTAAGGTGCAAGAAGCACAGTAATTATAGAATGCCTTCACAGTTGTTTAGCTACTTTAGAACGCTTACAAAATGTTTATATTTTTGTGTTCTATAGTCTTTCATTCACACGACTAACCGTTTTGACCATGATGTATCTTGTTAACACGACCTCCTGTGGACTTAATAAAACACTTTGTTAAGTTCATAAATCAGATATCGTTGTCATCACTTTAAAAGTAAACCTACTTTAACCAATATCTTTTTAACTTTTTGTACAATTGGAATCCTTGGAATCTTAAATTTACGCGCATGATGTTTCGAGACCATGACAAATTTCACAGGGATACAATAAGAAACATCCAGTGGCCCGTGAAATTATTAAGGTTTAATTGATGCACTAACTAGAACTCAGGACCTACCATTTTTAATGATTTATACTTGTAACATTTAACTATTTGTGCTTTCGACATGGTAGACCCATATTCGATTCCAGATGGAAGTTCAGCAAGTTCGGATCCCACATTAAGGGTCTTCACTACAGCGAAATTAAACTACCGCTAATTTTAGAGTTTTTCTGTAATATCTTCAAAACAAATAATAAAAAAAAAATATTCGAAAAGCAGAAACGTAGTGAACTAGACAATATGATTTTGCATGTGATACCGTTATCACAACTCACGTATCTGCTTTCGATTTGCAACTGTGGATAGATTTACAGATAGATTCTGTAGATAGATCTAGCAATTTTTGCGGATTCTGTAAATAGCGGCATGCTAAAAGCAGATAGATAAATTGTGGTAAAGGTATCACATGCAAAGTCGTATTGTCTAGTTCACTACGTTTCTCTTTTTGGAATATTTTTAGTTGTTTTGAAGATATTACAGAAAAACTATAAAATTAGGGGTAGTTTAATTTCGCTGTTGTGAAGACCCTTAAGAATCTAATATACTAAAAATAATTCAAAATTTACCATCCCATTTTTCTTTTGCTTGTTTTTCATAAGTGAAAGTATAACGATATACGATCATAATGATGTAATAATATTATCAATCTGTACCTGTTTTATGAATATGATCAGAGGCGCAATAATTGAGCAGAAATATGTATATTGAAAAAGAAAAAGTTTGTTGATTAGGTTGTCAAGAAAAAAAGATTATTATTCATAAGGGTGGTTGTGAAAATATATAGTTGATGTCACGAAGAAATATATTTGACATATATTTGTGATGTAATTGTTTCCAGTAGTCATCTTTTGAAATAAAAGAAGTGTAAGCTTCTAATATCTTACTTGGTCATGTAACTTATTATTAATATAATGATTATTACATATAGTTAAATATAGATTACGTTACATTAAATGTAAAACAACTCGTTGTAAAAGGAGATTATAAAATACAACTTACCACAATTATAGATATTGTCTGCGGGACAAATCTGTGTTCAACATTGGGGGAGGGGGCGCTTAAGACAGTTTCCATAAACTTTTTTTTTTTTTTTTAAAGCTATGTTCTAAATGTTTTTAAAGTTGAAAAATAGTGCTGTCTAGGATCAGGGAGCAGAGTTGTCTTCAACATTGGGAGGCAGGCAGATTTGTGGCTTATCTTGGGAGGACATCAATTTCATCGCACTTTCCTTTGTGGTAATCAGACACAAATCATCACATTCTTCCCCCAAAAACACATTTCAAATTGAATTATTGGGGGGACAGTCCTCCCAGTTCCAAGATTGGATAGAACATGTACCCTTCATCCCCCGGGATTTGCGCCAGTTGATATTGTTATTCTACAACAGAAAATGTGAACTACTTTCTAAATAATAGTTGTATTTAGTTTGTAATAAACAAAATAGTTTTAACATATAGTTATTAAAATTAAATAATAATATTATTTAAAAACTAGTTCACAGGATACTAAAACAACACGATACGTAATCAAATGCAGTTGAATTCGTTCCTCTAGTTGCTGCGTTGACTTAGATTTTGGGGGAAATGTTATTCTGGCAACACTGTAATTTCTATTCATCGCAACACTGAAAATTCTTCAGGTACATATTTTCTGTTGTAGAATAACATTATCTATGATTGTGTTAAGTTGCATTTCATTATGTCCTTTCACTTATGAAAAACAAGCAAAAGAAAAATGGTAAATTTTGTATTATTTTTAGGTTCTTAATGTGGACGTCTTCATTTCAGTGTAGTCATGGTGCTGAAGAAAAGGACAGTAAACATTGAAAACAAACAGAACCAAAAACTCAACGCTTTGTCAAAGGTTTAATGAGAAATTGAAAAATAAATAAATAAATAAATAAACAAATAAATATTGTTGCTTCTATATGTTCGTATAATTTCAGGTGTTTGTATTATTAAGTATTCTGCTTGTTGGTATGTCCTGGAATCCGGGACTACTAGTGTATATATAGTAATATTATTGTATAGATCTGCGTTTCCCAATCGGTGTGCAGCGAGGAAATCTAAACAAAATTATTAGTTCTATAGCAACCAAATTGCAAGACATAGGAAAAAAGGTATATTTTTGTATTTCACATTACTATGAATTTCTACCAAGGAAAAAATTACTGTAATTGTAATATATTATTCTACATCTATTACTGTGTAGCAGCCAGTATTTCGGCTCGTACACATTTCCACGGTTAGCTGCTATGTTACGCTTCAATTGAGAGTCATACTAACAGCGAGAAATGGAAGCACTTGTACGGTGCGCAAGTGAACGTTTGTAGAACACTCACTCGCACGTGAATGGCACGACAATACTTTGTTCAACAGGTGTGTTTTGACTTCGACGCATCGCAAGCTATGTGATTGCAATAATATGCACCGGTTTTGGTTAAAACAGCAAAGTTACAAGTACAAGACATTTGTTCGTTCGTTATTTAGTGATCTTCGTTCTTAGTGAAAGGTTGGTTACAGTTTTCGAAAAATAAAGCGTATTTTTAAAAATCTGAGTCCTGTATTTCGTTGCAATTGTTTTCTATTTTAAAATTAGAATAAAAAATAAGCATAATGAATTAGCATAGGGGAAGACCAGTGATCGAGCTTTCATCTCTGTGAGAAGGAGATCAGTAATCACAGAAAAAGAAATTAGAATGATATTTTATATTTGCAAATAATAATAATAATATCTATGAGTATGCCGCGAGAATTCAAGTTACACCCATAGTGTGCCGCAAGCTGAAAAAGGTTGGGAAACGCTGGTATAGATACTAGTAGTTTTTGATCTGGAAATGTTTCTTCCTCGTTTCTCGATGTTTAGCTTTCTTTCGTAACTCCCAATATTTTCTTGTAGTTTTTAAATCAATGACCAGTTGTGCTGTTCTTCCTATTCCTGACTTTTCTTTCAACTTTTCTTCTATGGCGGGATGAAGAAGACAATTTCCTCGCAAGATGTGTGTAATTCAATTGGTCTTTCTACGAAGGATGTTGGCTTAAAGCATCCTCTTCTCTCCCATCCTTTTAAAATATCTTGATTTTTTACTCTCTCTCTCCCTCTGTCCATTTTATCTGCTCTATCTTCCCCAACACCACATTTCGAAGTCTCTAAATATTTCTTCTCTAACTTCCGTAATGTCCAAATCTCTGAACCATAAGTCCAATATCCATATATAGCACTTAATCTATTTCTTCCGTAGCCCAATATTAAGGCTGCTGGTTCAGAGTGATCTTCTCGTGTTCAATGCTTCTTTGGCTATAGCAGTTCTTGACCTGATCTGGTTTTGGTATGCCGCTATTTACAGAACCCGCAAAAAATTCTAAATCTATCCACGGTTGCAAATCGAAAGCAGATAGATAAGTTGTGATAACGGTATCACATGCAAAATCGTATTGTCTAATTTACTACGTTTCTGCTTTTCGAATATTTTTTATTTGTTTTGAAGAAATTACAGAAAAACTCTAAAATTAGCGGTAGTTTAATTTCGCTGTAGTGAAGACTCTTAAAACAAGAAATCCCCTATCCCGTAAAGCACTGATGGGTTGTAATGTAAGTTATTTATTTACACATCTGATAAAATAAACATAAATGCAATAATAATAATAATAATAATAATAATAATAATAATAATATAATCTATGGAGAATGACTGATTAATTACAAGGAAAGAAACCTTTGTTGGTAATTAAGTTCTTGTGACCTTTATAAACAACTTCATTTTGTATTAGAGAGGTTTCTCAATTCTCTAAAAAAAAAAAAAAAAAAAAAAAAAAAAAAAAAAAAAAAAAAAGCCTAATTCTTTCCTCTGTGTGCACTGACCTTGTTTCTTGCATGAGCAGATTTATTCCTTATAATGCTCAATATTGCTTCATTTTCTACGCATTAAACTTGTAACATAGATTATAAGATAACAAACAACACAGTCACATACCAAAAAAAAAAAAAAGTGAACCGACTTCAGAGTATGAAATCGATTTATTTTATTACGCCGAATTGAAATCTCAAAAACTCAGGACGATTGATCGTGTCTTTTCTTTTTTTTATGAGCGAAAAATTTTGGCGATTTTGGGTAGGAAATATACACATAAAAGAGCCATACGAAAAAACAAAATTTCTGTGCAACGTTCACCAAGGTATCAATTCGATGTATTTTGTTGCACATAATCTAAATTTCGAAACCCCAGGACGTTTGACTGTGTCAAATTTTTGAGGGAGACAAACTTTAACGATTTTGAATAGGGAGGATACAAGACAGCAATACAAAAAAAAAAAAAAGTTCTGTGCAGCGAGCCCAGGGTATGGATTGGATATGTTTTGTTAGGCCGAATCCAAATTCCGAAACCCCATTACGATTGACACGACCCGCTGCCAATTTTGTTTTATTGGGCGAAAAACATGTGTCCTCTCTATCCAAAATCGCTCGAGTTGTTCTGCCATAAAACAAAATTGACAATTTCAATTGTCCTGGCGTTCAATTTGGATTCGGCATAACCAGGGGCGCCCGAAGAAAATTTACTAGGGAGGGGCCCATCTTTATGGTTACTATATTACATCTGTATTTCTGGTATTAATATAGATGGTTTTGCTATATTAACGTGTGCTACAAATTTCTAACTGGAATGTCTTAGTATTTTAGAAACTTTTTATACTTGGGGACTGATCGTAGCTCATCTGAAATTTGTAACACTGTGTATTTAGACAACTGAAGAATGGATTTAACTAATCTTCTTAGGATAAGAAATGAAATAATCATTTTTTTCTTTTTTTGATATTTTTGACCACACCACAAACTATTAGGACTCGAAATGGTTTTAACTATAAAAATTTACTAAACTGTAATGGCAAACTTAACCATTATGACTATTCAACATCGTAAATAGATGTAATACTTTATAGGTAGTTTAGCTTTGATAATTTCCAATTGATGTTTTTTCACTATGCGATTTTAATTCCAACCCCTTTCGTTTACTCTCTGTCCTTAACCAGCACAACCCCTTTTTGGGATTTCGGTGCTTTTTGGTTGTAACATAGAGCTTAGCTCAGGTCTCCTTATGAAATGCTTTACTTTGTTATTTCCGTATATATATATAAACTTTCTATAATTGTAATGTGATGCCTACATTATCTGTTTTTATTTTCCTAAACAGTTTGAATATCGCTTTTTTGTTTTACAATAAACAAAATAAATTTACAAAATACATATAAGGATTTTGGGTACTTTACAATATTATGTATACATTTTCGTGAGCTAGAGAGGGCCCGAGCTCCAAACTACCCTCTCCTTCGGGCGCCCATGGGCGTAACAAAATAAATCGAATTCGTTCCCTGAGGTCAACTGCACAGAACTTTTTTTTTTTTTTTTGTATGGTTGTGGAACGTATATTTCCTATCCAAAATCGCTAAAGTTTTTCGCCCACAAAAAAAATGAGAAGATCGATCGTCCTGAAATGTCGAAATTTGTAGTCTGTGTAACAAAATGCATCCAATCCACACCCTGCTGCACAGAACTTTTATTATGTGTGTGTGTTGCTGTGTAATTGAAAGGAGAGCAAGAATAAATACTCGTAAGTAAAGCTTCAATTCTCCCTCCAAAAACAGATACCCCCAGAATCTTGCTGGACCGATAAGAATTGCTTAACGAACTTGTTGAGATAGCAAGTCAGAAGTTTTCATGAATAAAGAGGCCTTGTCACTTGACAAGAACTTGTAGCTGTCATTAAAAAAAAAAAAAAAAAAAAAAAAAAAAAAAAAAAAAAAACTGAAACCCAATCTTTTTATTTATTGTGTACATATTACAACTTCTTGAAAGCAAGAAAGGTTTTTCCACCTATGCAGCACAGCACTGCACTCTAGTGAACAAACAGGAACCTCCTCATTAAAAACATGTATTTTGGCGCAAAAACCCCCCTCTCTGTCCAAAAGAATCCGTTGTTTCGGAAGAAGCGAAACTGTTTTTTTTTTCCTTTATGTCAGCGGGAAGGCGATAGCAGGTAGCAAGCAAGACGTCCGAGAAAGTTGCACACTGTTCAACTCCTTGCAAGATGGAAAAAATGTTCTATGACCCTTTCAAGACTATGTGTACGTTGTGAAATATGGTAGGGTTTCAAGATTTTTTTCTTTTTTAATGACAGCTACAAGTTCTAACGTGGCAACCCCCTTTAAAGACTGATCGTTAGTTCAGTGTTTCCACCTCGATACTTGTGTCACCATATTAAGTAATTCGAGTGGATATACTGATTAAACTGGACAACAGCATATTAATTCGGGCTGAACGCATAACATAAACTAAAAGTTACACTAAAATTAATAAGCTTATGGGACAAGCATCAACAACATTGTTCAAGTTATCATGCCAATGAGTATGATTAAGTTTTGGAGAATAGGAAGACAACCGAGGTTGCTGCATGAACAAAAACAATAGGTTTTAATAAATGTAAGTACTAGTATTGTTAATGTAAACATTAAATATGACTTTTTAATCTCTCGTGGTACCTGCAGATGTAGTACGTTACACAATTTTCAAATTTGTTAATTTTTTCAGTTTAACGTCCCACGTTTATGCCCTTTAGGCTACGGGAGACAATGATGAAAGCAAATGAATGATGATGGAAGAATTGGTGGAATGAGAATTCTGGAGGAAACGGGAGTACCCCCAAGAAAACGCACGGCCACGATGTTGTCTATCGCAAATTTACTTGGACGATCTCCACACTCGTTTTTGGAGGATCTACATGGAGTACTTTATTGAGTTCGTACAATCACATTATGAATGCATAGTTTTTATTCTATGAATGATGTAATACTAAAACAGTGCTTGAGATTTAAGGCTTGGGTAGACTAGTATCCTCCATGAGACTTGTGAAATGTCTCATCTCGTCTCAATTCTTGTATCTAAAACGTTTCTCGTCTCGTCTCGATTCTTGTATCTAAAACGTTTCTCGTCTCGTCTCGATACTTGTATCTAAAACGTTTCTCGTCTCGTCTCGATACTTGTATCTAAAACGTTTCTCGTCTCGTCTCGATTCTTGTATCTAAAACGTTTCTCGTCTCGTCTCGAATTTGCAAAGGTAATTCTCGTCTCATGACCAACACTATGCTATTTTTATTAGTTGTCCCCCATAATTCTTAGGCTCGCTGTACATTATGTTAAAATCGTGCTTAAGAGTCTTCATCCCGGCGAAATTAAAATACCGCTAATTTTACAGTAATTGTGTGATATCTTCAAATAGATAAAAGATAATTGAAATATGGAACAAAAGCGCCCTAGACAATATTATTTTGCGTGAGGTACCGTTATCACAAGTCACCTAGTGGCTTTCCGTTTTCAGCTGTTTAGAAACGTGAAAATAAATGCCGATTTTCTAGATGGCTCGAAATCGAAAGCAGATAAGTGAATCGTGATAACGGTTTCTCATGTAAAATAATATTGTCTAGGGCGCTCTTGTTCCACATTCCAATTATCTTTTTTCTATTTGAAGATATCACATAATTACTGTAAAATTAGCGGTATTTTAATTTCGCCGGGATGAAGACTCTTAATTGAAAGCTCTAATTTTGTATATTTAGCTTGTTTTCCCACTTGTATTTACACCAATATCAGTGCCCAAATCTCAGCAAGGCATGTTTATGTTCAGCAGTATCATCACTATTCATTTTTAAAAGTAATTACATTGAAACAATTGGACAATCTAAATAGTGTTATAATTTCGGTAGTTTCTGTTCATATTAGGTTAGTTTAGGATAGTTCAGGTTAGGTTAGGTTAGTTTCGGTTAGGTTAAGTTAGCTTATTTTAGATTATATTTGTGTAGGAGTCCAGCATAATTTTCAAAAACAAAAAAAAAATGGAATTTCGCTTATTTCTATTAATACTAGGATAGTTTAGGTTAGTTCAGGTTAGTTTAAGTTAGTTTAGGTTAGGTTAGGTTAGATTTGGTTAGGTTATGTTAAGCTTTAGTACTAGCATCTTCCATTTCTGCTTTAAATTTTGCATTTCTTATATACTTCTGGACCCCGTCTGCTCAACATATACCAAACAATTAAGTTTCGAATAAGCTGTCACGATATATTATTGTAAAAATACACAAATATTAATGATCAAATCTAAATTTAATTACGTTTCTTGTAGTATTTTGAAGTAATTAATTAAATTGAAAGAAGGCAGTTTCTAAGTTGGAATTACACTTAGTCACAATAGTTTTAAATCTGCAAGATGCCTGTACGCTAGCACCATTTATTATTGGCTTCAGAGACAGTGCAGGTAACGACATCTATTAGCATGATTGTTAACTTTTGACTATTAGCGTTATACGCAGATATGTCCCTTTGATAATAAGAAGTACTATTATTATTTCCTGAGAGGGACACTGTAATGTATTGGTTAGAACGTTGGACTAAGGATCCTATAGTCCTGGGTTCCATTCCCGCCTGTGCTTCCTGTCCACGCAGCGTCCTGAGGCAAACTGGGGAATGGCGTGACGACTACTAGGTCTAGAAAGCTTCTGATACACCTGTTAGCGTGCTGAGCACTTGTTCATCGGTAGGCTGGACGTAGTTCAACCGATCGCTAACAGATGGCGTTGGAGCGGCTCAGTCCTACCAAAAAGGGCTGTCATGCCAAGTGTTTTTTTTATTATTATTGGTAGAAATTTTCAAATCCTTTCGTTAATTTTAGGAGACTCATTTTAATGAAAGTGATGTAATAAGAAACCTGGCTAAATGTTATAGTTATTGTTTTAAAAATCATTTCAAACGTTTCAAGCTGATTATCTGTATAGCAGATAAACAAAAACATATACATTCAGACAAACCTCTACAAACTAGCAAACAAATGCACATTCAATTTTGTACATAAGACTACTAGTATTATTATTATCGTTATTATTAAACTAAATTTTTTGCAGATAATTGCAAACATGTGCAGATATTTGATAATTTTTGCAATGATTCCGAAGTTTCATCTCACTTCCTGAGATTAGACTGTTAGTAAAGTAAGAACCGAATCATCTATGAAGAAAAGAGAAAAACAAAGGTATCTCAATAAATTAACAGAACGGTGCGTGTTTACGATAAACCAAGCGTAACATACCACGACCAGTTAAATGTAAATTGCCGAGTTAAGTTGCGCGTGTGATGTAATATCGGCGATATAAATAGTTAACAAAGCAAGATATCCATTGTAAATAGTGCAGTGCCTCGCTTGTAATAAGGTTTTTGCTGTTCTCTCTCTGAACAACAATTTCTTCTCTGTAACCATTTTTCTTTCTTTCTTTTTCTGTGATGTTTTGAGAAGCAAAACAAAACAAAAAAAAAGTTTTATTTTTTCGAGACAGAAAATGTGCACACGAGTGACTGATTAGGAGCGAATTCATCACAGCCCAGAAGAACCAAGACAAATCGTAACTTAACAGTTAGAATCGAGCCATTGCAAATCTGGAATGAGTCGCAATTGTACCTCATTAACAACAACGTAATACTTTCTCGATACGCAAGCATGAACAGTTTGCAGATACTTCTTTTACATTGAAGATTTTTTTCTCTTTCTTCTCGTAATTGTTTGGGGTTAAGGTTTCATGAAGTACGTGGGTGTATCAGAAAGTTAGGTGCACTCCCTCGTAAATATTTTCGGTCAAAGACTATTTTGATGAAACTGTGTGGCAACACTGCAGACATGTAACTGTATCGTGTGACGTAGCGGCTTTGACGAGGCAAGTGGAGGTGTTCTGATAATCATTCGTAAATATGTCTCGACAGCTGCAAGTGATGTCCAAATTTTAAATTTGTGCAGTGATTCGTTCATTGTGAGCGAAAAGATGTAACTGCACTAAAATTTATCGGCCGGCAGTTGCATGAAGTTTATCGGCAGTTGCATGAAGTTTATGGTGAAAATGCAATGTCACGTCAAGCTGTCGCGAAGTGGTACAACATGTTTGAGAACGGATGTATAGATATTGGTGATGCTCTGAGTGAGATAAGATCATCACCCTTCATAGTTGGCGTGGGTCAATGAAAACTTGACCCACGACCCACTCTGACCCACCACCATCGTGACCCATTCTGACCCACCACCCACCATGAACCAATCTGACTCACCACCCACCATGAACCACTCTCACCCATTATGACCTACTCTGACCCACCAAAATCCATAGTCATCAACTCTGACACTTGATCCACGCCTAGTGATGGGCAGTAGGAATATTCCCGGTGGGAAGGAATTTTAAAATGGGAATATTCCCGGGTTTTTCCTCTGGCCTATAAATTCCCGGGAAGGAATTTATTTCCATTTGTTTACTTTATCTTCCAAATTATAAGAACCATATGACAAATTACTTCATTTTAATTTCTTCTAGGTTTTAAAGAATTTGGAGGTTAAAAAATTTAAAATTATTTGACGGTACTTTATATAACTAATAATATGATTTTTTAAAGTTCCATTTCCATTTACACTAAAAAGTAAGGTAATTGTAATAATAATACTAATATTGGGGGGGGGAACTAGCAAAATGTAGGATGATTTACGGAAGAAATGAGTTGATAGTGGTGTTCAAGTAGTCAAGAAACTATCGAACACAATTTTCTTTAGGGCAGTAGGGGATTTGTATAAACCGTAAAGGTAAATGGAAGTGATTTATGTGAGAAAAGAAAGTGAATTGTTGGTAACGAAGATAGAAAACAACTTTGCCATGCGGGGCTCTAACCCGCCTTCACTCGCTAACGCTCGCTCTGCAGTGCTGTCTGAATTTAATGTTGGTAACGTAATTTAACGTATGAAACCATAAAACAACCGCATCGGAATAGAATATCGCAAAAAAGTAGGTGCAATAGCTGGCCCCCCAAAGCTAAACAATAGCCAAAATTAGCAAAGTACTAATTTACAAATGATGAAAAGGAACCATTTTGTAAAGTAATGTAGAATTATGTAGAAATAGAGATGAAGTACTGTACTATTAATAGACCCTGAACCACCGTTAGTAATAGACGCCGGTCTGTCACCTCTCTCTGACTCGAATTTCTAAAGAGGTACTCGGACTTCTCTTACATGTGAATTAATGCATGAAATTTCGAGAAATAGGTAGGAAGAAAGATCGTGCATGGCAATGTTACGTGCTAAATTATAAAGATAAATCAGTATCTTGCAAATTTTCTGATGCGTAAATGTTGATAAATTGGTGAGACATGTATCTTACGGCAGTTATCCAATCTAATTTGTTTATAACATTTAAAAATTTAATGTGTTTATAATATCAGTAGTAGGGTCAAGTATAGAAAATCCACTTACATATAAATTTAAACTGTTTAGCGGTGTAAAAGTATGTGGACCTTTTTTCCACATATTTACTTTCATAGAGCATATTGTAAGTAAATATACATTTATGCGTATTATTTAAACACAATAAAATATTACTAAAGCAACATAGTACCGTTCAGAATATACATTTTAAGGAATCCCCTGGAGACAAGTGTAATAATATACTGTGATAAAAAACGAATTTAACTTCGAAATCTTAATATAGAAATAGAATCCATCACAACAGCAATACAGACACCAACTGGAAAAGGTCCAATCTAAATTTATCAAATACTTGACGTACAAGACAACTGGAATCTATCCATATTATGAAAATTATCTAACATTAATAGACAACTTCTGTATCCCTACACTTGAACAAAGGCGAAATGTGACAGATTTGATTTTTCTCCATAAAATAGTACAAAACAAATTTAATTGTACAGATCTCATATCAACATTAAATTTTCATGTCCCAACACTTAAAACTCGTGCTAATAACTCTGGTCTGTTTTATTGCAAAAAAGCAAGGACCAACGTATTATTGAAATCACCAATTTGGAGAATGTGTTCTACTTATAACAAAATATGTATCAAACACAAAGAAATTGACATCTGCAATATGAACTCTATGTTTAAGAAAACTATTGTAAATGTATTATGTAATACACCAACACTATAATTGGGCTTATGCCTGTTGTGTTGATGGCAAATAAATAAATAAATAAATAAATAAAGAATACACTTTTCTTTGTGATTGTACATAAATTCCCGGGAAAAATTCCCGTTTTGGGAATTTTCCCGGTAATATTCCCTGGGAATATTCCCGAAAAATATCTTCCCGGGAATTTACCCATCACTATCCACGCCCTCCTCTCCATTGACTAAAGAGTTTTCACTTTTAATAAAACAAGGCTGTGAAATTATCACTAATTGGAGTTTGAATTTCTACGGTCAATCGCTCAAGCACCACTCTGTTACAATAACGGTGGATCTGACCTTTACGATATAAAATGGTAAAGGGTTTGTCATGGGCCAAATTACGTTGAATTTCAATTAAATTATCATAGTAATGTATAAGTATTTCCTTGTTGAATTATCGATACTTTTCATTGGAAAAAAGGATTAAATTTGAAAGTTCCAAATCAAGGTAAATAGACCAACGTAAAAGAAAAAAAGTGTAAAATTTTCTGTAGTGATGCGTACAGTCCAAGCTTAATTTTCGTGTAGTTAAGCTTATAGTACAAATTGTATGTCTATTTTCTCACAACTTCATGAGCTGATTGCCATGTGCTCTAAGCGCTCCATATAATAAACAAGCTTCAGCAATTATTTTAGTAAAAAGCAATGGATATGAAGCAAAGCATTGTGTTTTTTGTCTCTGAATTAACAATTGTTTCTGATTTTTTATCAACTAATATCGATCGTTTTCGATTATTTTTACAAACAACCCAACTAGCAATTTTCCATATATAGGTGTCCCCCATAAAGGAAATTTAAAAAAAAATGCTGCGATACTTTCTGTTTATTTGTAATAAAGAGTTAATACACTAAATTTCAGCTCCGTAAGATTAACAGCTTGCGAGATACTCATTTTTTTCCTCGCAAAAATTCGGATCCCCACTACCCCCTTAGGATTTCCAGGCCCGTATCCACCGGGGGCAAGAGGGGCCGGCCCCCCTAAATTTTGGCTGGCCCTCATAAAATTTCACGGTAGGCTTGCAAATGAACTATAATTTGCTGATGAAGTATAATATGATTGGGTCGGGTCCCCCCTAACTTCTACCGCCCCCCCCCTAAATTTTTGTTCTGGCTATGGGCCTGAGGATATGTATTATAATGAAGGCGATGTGATAACATGCCAGTTTTGATTAAGACCTAACTATATACCAAAAGTCATTGGTTATATCATCTGACTTTGGAATTTGGCCGTGATGATCAGGCACACATAGTTACATTATTTTTTATAGAATAATTTATACATTAGAGATTTTTTTTAAATATTCTTTGCACATTTAACTGATTACAGAAAACCGCGTCTCGCAATCTATTACCGTATATAATATATAACAATCAATCTTAAAACCGGAAATAGTCGATTTATGCTACTTCCGGTTTGCAAAGAGGTTTGAGATAGAAGATAGCGTCTACTCTTAGAATGCTAAATCGATTTCCCCCTTAAAAAACGGTTCTGGCTGTCTCTTACCGAGTTTGGTCTCTGTAGATCAACATTGAAACATTAGTTGTTGTGGGTTTCTCTTATTTGCGGTTTTAGCAGAGAGTCAAGAATGATGAAATCTTCACACCTAAAAAATAAAAATAAAAAAAGTTCATATGAACGTAAGTCGAAAAAAGTATTCTCGGTGGGGGCACTCGGTCAAAAAAAGTGTAAAAAGCTGTTTCAGGCCAGCCATCTTGTATGAGATTTTCCTGCCTCATTTACACCAGGTAAATGCCGAGGTGGTACCTAACTTATAGGTCCCAGGCCGCTTCCTTCCTTCCTTTTCCCCGGATAATGTGCTCGCCGAGGGACGTCATCCATCATATGTGAAGGGTTAAATGGCCATAAATGCCGAAAGCCCCAGAAATCTAAAATCCTAACTCCCCTTCTTCTTTACACCCACATTTCGAAAGCTTCCAGTCGTTTTTCAACATTTTTTTTTGCGTAATGTTCATGTTTCTGGCCCATACAATACAATACTCCACACGAAGCATTTAATAAGCCTTTTTCTCAACTCTTTTGTTCAAGTTCCACAAAATAGTATTTTCTTCCTTCAATCTTCCCTCC